>NC_133426.1:1657500-1812500 GCF_049350105.2 Macaca mulatta | reverse complement strand
GGCAGCCGTCTGATTCAGGAGTGTGCATACCATCATACCATCCAATCAATATATTGCTTTATTTATTTATTTTTTGAGACAGTCTAGCTCTGTCGCCCAGGCTGGAGTGCAGTGGTGCGATCTCAGCTCACTGCAGCCTCCACCTCCTGGGTGTAAGCAATTCTCCTGCCTCAACCATCCAAGTAGCTGGGATTTCAGGTGCCTGCCCCCATGCCCAGCTAATTTTTGTATTTTTAGTAGAGACGGGGTTTCACCATGTTGGCCAGGCTGGTCTCGAGCTCCTGACCACAAGTCAGGAGCCTCGGCTTCCCAAAGTGCTGGGATAGCAGGTGTGAGCCGCTGCACCTGCCCATCCAGTATTTCTCTAAGGAAAATGTTGGAAGTACTTATTACCTTTTCCTTGATGGCCTGGTGACTTGACACAGATGGGCTTCATTCTCCATGATGAGGAAGCTGTTCTATCACCTGAAAACTTGCCTTCCAAGAGAAGGTTAAAGTGTATATTTCAAAATATGGACTTTGGGCTGCCACGTTTGGCTGACTCTTGGGTGTTGTGGTACTTAAAGTGTCCTAGATCAGCCACGATACAACAAAACCTAATCACTGTGTCTCCACCTGAGGTATGTGCTGCAGAAAGCGCCAGTTCTTGTGATATGGGAGCCATGACCACCTCCGTTCTGGGGACCTGGGACCCCAGGGGTGGATCTGAGTATGTTATCAAGAGCTAGATGAAGCTGGGCGAGGTGGTTCACACCTGTAATCCCAGCACTTTGGGAGGCCGAGGCGGGCAGATCACAAGGTCAGGAGTTCGAGACCAGCCTGGGCAACATGGTGAAACCGTCTCTACTAAAAACCCACAGATTAGCGGGGTGTGGTGGCATGTACCTGTAGTCCCAGCTACTCAGGAGGCTGAGGCAGGAGAATCGCTTGAACCCGGGAGACGGAGGTTGCAGTGAGCCGAGATCGCACCACTGCACTCCAGCCTGAGCGACAGGGTGTGAGTCCATCTCAAACAACAACAGAGAACTAGGTGAGAAGACCTGGCGTGCTCCTGCAGTGCAGCCCGCCGTGATCATACAGAGACCAGACGCGCAGCATGGCACGTCGTGGCCCGTCACTCTCATCTCTGCTCCATGTAGCCGTAAGACCAAACCTGCATCTGTGTTTGCACACGGTCTGGTAGTCTCCTAAGCTGCTTCCAGAGACACACCTCGTGGAAATGTGCAAGGCTCAGCAAAGAAAAGCTAATATCTAATGATTCAGGTATTTACCCAGCTTTTTTTTTTTTTTTTTTGAGATGGTGTCTGGCACTGTCGCCAGGCTGGAGTGCAGTGGTGTGATCTTGGCTCACTGCAACCTCCGCCTCCCAGGTTCGAGCGATTCCCCGGCCTCAGTCTCCCAAGTAGGTGGGATTACAGGCATGCGCCACCATACCTGGCTGATTTTTATATTTTTAGTAGAGGCAGAGTTTTGCCATGTTGGCCAGGCTGGTCTCAAACTTCTGACCTCAGGTGATCCGCCTGCCTCAGCCTCCCAAAGTCCTGGGATGACAGGCGTGAGCCACCGCGCCTGGCCTGCTTTTTTATTTCTTACTGGCACGAGAACTTAGAGTGATACAAATCTTCTGAATATTTGGGCTGCATTCTGCAGACGGTGACACCTTCTGTTTCCATGGATATTATTTATAAAACATTTTTGTCACCTGCTATGAATTGTCACCCTGCCCAGATGCTTTAAAGGGACAGTTTTTGAAATCAACATGAGTTTGGGCAGTGGGTAATTGCATACTTAATACAATTAAACATTAAAAAGGGGCTCCTTCTGCTTTCCTATCAAGTGAGGCAGCAGGGTGATAGATGTAGGGGTGAGGGGTGCACCCTGTATTATAGGCCAGGGTTCTCTAGAGGGCTAGAACAGGATCAATAGCTATATATAAAGGGGGTTTATTCAGCATTAACTCACAGGACACAAGGTCCTACGATACGCTGTCTGCAAGCTGAGGAGCGTGGAAGCCAGCCCGAGGCCTAAAGCTGAAGAACTTGGAGTCCAATTTTTGAGGGCAGGAAGCCTCCAGCACGGGAGAAAGCTGTAAGCTGGGAGGCTAAGCCAGTTTAACCTTGCCACATTCTTTTGCCTGCTTTTTATTCTGGCCGTGCTGGCAGCTGATAAGATGGTGTCCATCCCGACGAAGGGTGGGGTCTGCCTTTCCCAGCCCACTGACTCAAATGTTCAGCTTCTTTGTCAGCACCCCCCAGGCACACCCAGGATCAATACGTTGCGTCCTTCAATCCAATCAGGTTGACGCTCGGTAGTAACCGTCACACCTGGCGTCTGTTTCTCTGATTGTAAGGACACCAGTCCTACTGGATGAGGGCCTCACCCTTATGAGCTCCTACAGGCCCTGTCTGCAAATAAAGTCATCATGGAAGTTTCAGGGTTCTGATGATGAGTGAGGGAGGGCGCGGTTCAGTCTATAATGATGTCCTGTATCTATTGCAAAGAAAAAATGAAGGCGCTATTCCATTCCTCCAAACCAGGGAGGTTTGCCAGAGTTACAGACAAAAAGGTTTTTTAGGGGGGTACAGTTCATTCCGTAACAATGCTCTCTCGCTATCGCAAAGAAGAAAGGAAGGGGTCATTCAGTTCCTCCAAAGCAGGAGATTTGCCAGAACTCCAAACAAAAGGAATTTTTTTTCCATCTTGATCCCTATTTATCAACACGTGCCTCCTTATCTTTCCAGCTGACTTCTTCTCTTGGGTAGCATTAATTTCAGAAATCTGTGTTTCTCACTTGCCCTCAGGAAACCCCTTTAGATGTTAGAAATTCTTCTGTGGATGAAGTTATCTTTTTTTTTTTTTTCTCTGAGACATAATCTTGCCTTGTTGCTCAGGCTGGAGTGCAGCGGCGCAATCTCGGCGCACTGCAACCTCCACCTCCTGGGTTCAGACAATTCTCCTGCCTTGGCCTCCTGAGTCACTGGGATTACAGGCACCCACCACCACGCCCGGCCAATTTTTGTATTTTTAGTAGAGACGGGGGTTTCGCCACGTTGGCCAGGCTGGTCTTGAACTCCCGACCTCAGATGATCCGCCCCCCTCAGCCTCCCAAAGTGCTGGGATGACAGGGGCCCGCCACCACACCTGGCCAGATGAGGTTACCTTCATGGGACTCAGGGTTTGCCGTCTGTCGCTGAGTTGCAAATAAAAGAAAAGTTGGATGAGTTATTTGTGGCGTCAAGAGCAACACTTAGAATTGTAGAATCGCTTTCTCCATTGGAGGCTCTGGTGTGAGGGCTACAGGCTGTGTGAGTGTCATTCACCACGCTAGGTGCCGAAAGGGGCATCAGACATAGCAGCTGCGTGAGTCTCCTCTCTTCATATGATACCGTCTCACTGTCAGAGTCACAGTGACAGAGGCATTTGTTGCCAAGGATTCACACTCCAGCAGGGTTAACATTTTTCTTCTCTATGAGTTCCTTAGGGTTACTGTAAAAAGCACATCTTCTCTTCTCTCAATAAGTTTTAAGTGACATTTAAAAATATTCAAGCCTGTGACTTGACCTAATTGTTCAGCATTTGACTCGTTCTATTAAATGGAGCGCCTTGTCAATTTCAAGTCCTTTATACTTGCAATTGTTAAGAGTTAAAAGGTAGTTGGTTTTGTCGCAGACAACGCGTTAAGGAATCCTTCCACGTTTTTCCCGACTTTAAAATTAAAGATTCTCAGGGCGCTGTGTAGAGCAGTGAAAATAAGACCTCGTGTGTGTGTGTGCGCGTGTGTGTGTGCGTGTGTGTGCGCGTGTGTGTGCGCGTGTGTGTGCGTCTGTGTGCGCGTGTGTGCGTCTGTGTGCGCGTGTGCGTGTGCGAGCGTGTGCGTGTGTGCGTGTGCGCGTGTGCGTGCGTGTGCGCGTGCGTGTGTGTGCGCATGTGTGCGTGTGTGTGTGCGCGTGTGTGTGCGTCTGTGTGCACGTGTGTGCGTCTGTGTGCGCGTCTGCGTGTGCGAGCATGTGCGTGTGCGCGTGTGCGTGCTTGCGTGCGTGCGCGTGCGTGTGCGCGCGTGTGCGTGTGCGTGTGTGCGCGCATGTGTGCGTGTGTGTGCGCGCACGCGCCTGGAGGAGAACGGGTGTTCCACTTGGGTGAGAGGATTGGCTGTGAGCTTCAGACCAGGAAATGTGTCATCTAGCCAAGCACCTGGCTGAGTGTGCCGGAGTGAGGACCTTGAACAGAACCTTCCTTTTCTGTTATTATTCGCTACAGAGCTAAAAGGGCCAAATATATCCTGTGAAAACCTTCTTTTTTTTTTTTTAATAAAAGACCAGATCCCTCCTTCAACTGTACACATTTTTAAATAAAATCATATTGAACTAAAAAAAAAAAAAACCCAAAACTGGGGAACTTGCAGAATAGAAATCTATCCTCTCCCAGGTCTGGAGGACAAGAGGTTAAATCCAGGGTGTCTCGGGGCTGAGCTCTGTCGGGACGCTCTAGGGCACGATCCTTTTGGCCTTTCCCAGCTCCTGAGGGCTCCAGACATCCCAGGGCTTGTGGCTGCATTACTCCAGTCTCTGCCTCTGTCTTACCATCATTTTCTCTCATCTGTCTCAAGCATCCCTCTGTCTCCTTCTTATAAAAACCCCAGGTTGGGCACGGTGGCTCACGCCTGACATCCCAGCACTTCGGGAGGCCCAGGTGGGCGGATCATCTGAGGGCAAGAGTTCGAGACCAGCCTGGCCAACATGGTGAAACACTGTCTCTACTGAAAAAAAAAGAAAAAAAAATCAGTGAGCTGAGATCCGGCCACTGCACTCCAGCCTGGGCGACAGAGCAAGACTCCATCTCCAAAAAAAAAAAAACAAAAAAAAACCAAAATATAAAAATTAGCCAGATGTGGTCGCATGTGCCTGTAATCCCAGCTACCCGGGAGACTGAGGCAGGAGAATCGCTGGAATCGCTGGAACCCGGGAGGCAGAGGCTGCAGTGAGCTGAGATCACGCCGCTGCACTCCAGTCTGGCAACAGAGCGAGACTCTGTCTCAAAAAGAAAAGAAAAGTGTGACTTCCCAGGTGAAATTGAAATGGACCTGTTTAGAAATTGTCTTAATCTCTGAAATAGGTTGGAAGGTAACCAGGCATTTGTTGTTGTCCTTTTCCAGTGGAATTTTTATTCTGTGACCTGGCTTCCATGATGTCTATCCGGGACTTTGTCCAGAAGTTCAAGATGAAGAAGATTCCTCTCCATGTTCTGGTCAACAATGGTGAGTCCTGGTGAACTTGCTGCAAGCCAGGGGTTAATTGGAAGGACAGGAGCTCTAGCTTTCATGTGACAGAAGTGTCTGAGCAAAACAGGATATCCATGGAAATTACTGCACAGACCTGCTATTTGTAGTCACTGCTTCATGTCACAGATGGCTTTGGAGGACCATCATTCTTGTTAGTATGTTACTTTTAAATAATGGTCACCGGATAACATGTTGTATGGAGCTGACACGTTCACTTGTCCACTTTGACTAAAGTGTATTACGCACACGCTAAGGGTTGGTGTTTCCCCAAATGTTGTCTTGCAAAATCATCACCACACTCCCCTGAGACTCATGATTTGGGCTCTAGAAGCTCATTCTCGTTTATCTCTTGATTTTACTCCCTGTTCAACATCCTTACCCAGACGGGTGGAGTCAGTATCTCCCCTTCCCCATCTTCAGTCTGCCCGTCTGCCAGTCTTCAACACAAACCACCCTTGATCCTGAGCCCTTGTTTGAGCCTCGCTGAGCTCTTGATGTCATTGCAAACCTTGAGCCCTTCTTTGCGCCACGCTGAGCCCTTAACGTCATTGCAACACTTAATATTTCTCCTCGCAGTACTGATGCCCGTTACTCTCATCCCCTGCTACAGTCCATTTTATTTTTTGTAAAAGTTAACCTGAACCCTCCACACTGAGGAGGTACAGTTATTGACATCTCCAAACTAAGTAAATACATAGAACTGAAGTTCTCAGAAATACACCGAAAAACATGTGTGCTAGTAGAATTTAACACATCGCTTTCACAGATGGAGACCAGATGGAAATTTAGAGAGGAAATAAATAGTGCCATGAATACAGTGGATAGGACAGACATAAGTCAAACAGTGAGCCCGTCGAGACAGCACCTTCCTTTCAAATATATGAAATATTTATCAAGTTATTGATACTTTAGATGGCAGACAAAAAAATCACCAAAAGGGTCTTGGGATTACCCAGTGTAATTACTCAATTTCCCACCTAGACCATTAAAGGTTCTTAATTCTGCAAAACCCCTTTTGCTTTCTGAGGTACTGTTGTCATTAATTCTGGACATTAGGATATGGACGTGTCTGCAAGGAGGAAGAAAACATTATTCTCTGTGCTAAAGTCGTAACACCTGTCCGTTTCCAGCTGCCAAGATGTGGTAGCTTCCATCCAATTTTTTTTTTCCTCTTTGTCTTGATGTGTTTTGTGTTTTTCTGCAACATTAATGGGATCGGAGGATAGGAAAGTGGATGAGATATCCACGCTTCCCCTCAACCCACTTGTTTAATTGGAAATTATTATGCTACAGTTTAAAGGAGAAGCATGGGATATAAAACGATACATAGAGTGTGACGCCAATTTATGCATAAAAATATGTGCAGACATAGCTGTGATGTGTGAGTGCATGTGTATTTGTATATGTATTTGATGTATGATGTCTATGTATTTATGCATAAAAATATGTGCAGACATAGCTGTGATGTGTGAGTGCATGTGTATTTGTATATGTATTTGATGTATGATGTCTATGTATTTATGCATAAAAATATGTGCAGACATAGCTGTGATGTGTGAGTGCCACTCAAATAGCTACAGACACCACCATTTCCATGTACTTAGCCTGGTAAGAAATATCGTATTATCAATGCTAGTGGCTGTTGTTGGAAGGTCCGGAATGATTTTAACTTTCTGTGTCTTCTCATTGGAGGTTAATAACACTTTTCAGATTTGCCATCCTGGTGGGATCTTAAGCTTCTATGCAGGAGTCAATGATTTCCCAGTCAACACCCATTTGGAATCTTCTGTCTCAGCACTGGGTGTGGACTTCCTTTGCTGAAGCCCCATCCGTATTTTAAGTGATTAGAATTGTAGCATTATAAGTCAGCAAATGTGGAGACCACTTAGAGGGACCGTGGAGATCCTGTGCAACCCAACGTCTCATTTCTTCATTGCGTGTAACATTCTTACTCATTAGTAATGGGAGCAGTTTATCACAGAGCAGTTGGAAATGGACATGCATGACTGACATGGTGCCCTGTGCAGAGACACAGAAAAACAGAAATGTCTATCCTCTTAGGGACTTTTCTGCAGCTACTTCCATCCATTTGCTATGGCCTTGCATCCACCAGTAAGCAGAAAAAACTAGGAATCTCAGGCCGGGTGCGGCGGCTCACACCTGTCATCCCAGCACTTTAGGAGGCCGAGGCAGATGGATCACAAGGTCAGGAGTTCAAGACCAGCTTGGACAACATAGTGAAACCCCGTCTCTACTAAAAATATAAAAATTAGCCGGGCGTGGTGGCGGGTGCTTGGAGTCCCAGCTACTCAGGAGGCTGAGGCAGGAGAATCGCTTGAACCCGGGAGGTGGAGGCTGCAGTGAGCCGAGATCATGCCATTGCACTCCAGCCTGGGCAACAGAGCAAGACGCCATCTCAAAAAAAAAAAAAAAAAATTAGGAATGTCAGATATGATATGTTTCTCCAGCGGACTCTTACTTTTTTCTGGGGGGAACAGAATTTTACTGAGCAATGAGTATATGAACCACATCTGTGACAGTGGATACAGGCTAACACCACCTGACACAGCCTCACCAGCGTATTCTCCATCACTCAACCACCACTGTGACAGTGGATACAGGCTAACACCAGCTGACACAGCCTCACCAGCGTATACTCCATCACTCAACCACCACGTTTACCTTTTGCAATGGCTGTTGCTTTCCTAGGATGCTCCTCTGTTCCTTTTCTCAACAGATTTTAAACTAGGCACACAGGGCTCTCAGATAGAAAAATATTCTGGAAACTGGGACAGGGTAGGATTTGAATCAAAAGAGTCTTGTTGTTGGATTGGCTTTGTACCCTATCTCTTCTGTAGAGAATCTCATGCACATACAGGGTTTACTTCTTCCTAGACTTATCTAGATCTTCCTTGCATGCTAAGACTTTTTACCTTCGCTCAATGCTTCCGAGGCACCTCAAGGCAGGAAGTCCAGTGTGGAGTTCCTGAGCCCATGGCTGACACCGGTTCTACAGGAGAATATTTCCTTCTCCTGTTTTTAGAAGACTGTCAGCATTTCTTCACCCATGGCCTCCCACCTGACCTTAAAGCCAACAATGATAGTGGCTCACGCCTGTAACCTCAGCACTTTGGGAGGCCGGGGCAGTTGGATCACGTGAGGTCAGGAGTTTGAGACCAACCTGGACAGCATAGTGAAACCCCGTCTCTACTAAAATTACAAAATTAGCTGGGCGTGGTGACGCATGCCTGTAAGTAATCCCAGCTATTCGGGAGGCTAAGGCAGGGGAATCGCTTGAACCTGGGAGGTGGAGGTTGCGGTGAGCTGAGATCGTGCCACTGCACTCCAGCCTGAGTGACAAGAGCGAAACTCCATCTCAAAACAACAACAACAAGAACAACAACAACAAAGCCAGCAGTGAGACACCTTTGAATCTCTCTCTCTCTTGTTCTCTCTCTCTCCCTCTCTTCCCTTCTCTCTCTTTCTCTCATCTTGCCTTCTCTTTTTTTAATCTCCTTCACTTACTCTTGTTCTTCTGCCTGCCTTGTAGAAGAAGCGTTGTGATGATTTGGGGCCCGTCAGGATCATCTCAGATCATTGCCTCATCTCAGGATCTTCCACTGAATCACATCTGCAAAGGCCTTTTTGCCGTGACAGTCACATTTTCATGTGTTCCAGAGATGAGGACATGGACATTTTTTTCATGTTTTCAGTTATTACTCTACCAAATTGGGAATAGGTTGTGGGCGTCTTTGGGGCCATTATCCTGTCTACCACATGAGATTAGGATGTGGATATCTTTGGGGCCATTATTCTGTCTCCCATATGGGGATTAGCATATGAACATCTCTGGGGCCGTTACTCTGTGTTGCACATGGGATTTAGGATGTGGACATCTTTGGGGCCATTATTTTGTCTACGACATGGGGATTAGGATGTGGACATCTTCAGGGCCATTATTCTGTCTCCCACATGAGGATTAGGATGTGGACATCTTTGGGGCCATTGCTCTGTCTCTACCACATGGGATTAGGACGTGGACATCTTTGGGGTCATTATTCTGTCTCCCACATGGGGATTACAGTGTGGGCATTTTGGGGGTCATGATTCTGTCTGCCAGATAGATAATGTGGACCTGGACATCTTGGGGTGTGCATTATTTAACTTGCCATACCTGCCTACTCTGCCCGTCACATACTTCACTTGCAGGAAAAATACAATAAACAAGATTCTTGACCTCATGGAAATCATACTCTAGCACAGGAAAAAAACATTGGGTCGATAATCATTGTGTGCAGTGTCCTGCCTTACAAAACACAGCTCTTGCAGTGTGACAGCACAGTCGTGTAAAGTACAGAGAAGATTGCATCCCATGTCCCACGCCTCCCTGGAATGCCCCAGCCTGTGCTGCTCAGAACCGCATTTCCAGGAGATGATCCTGAGAATCCATTTGTTACAAGGTGATGGCTTGAAATAATACTTTGCACTTTCTTCCTTTTATCTTTTTGTTGTACATCGTTCAAGAGGTTGCCCAGGCGGTGGCTCTCCTGAGCTCTACCTCCTGTCAGATCGGTAACAGCATTAGATTCTCATAGGAGCGCAAACCCTACTGTAAACTGCATGAGAGGGACGTAGGTTGTGCACTCCTTATAAAAATCTAATGCCTGATGATCTGCGCATGTGAGGGATCTAGGTTGCATGCTCCTTATGAGAATCTAATTCCTGATGATCTGTCACTGTTTCCCATCACCCCCAGATGGGACTGTCTAGTCACAGGAAAACAAGCTCAGGGCTCCCAGTGATTCTATATGATGGTGACTTACAGAATTATTTCATTATATAGTACAATGTAATAATAATACAAATAAAATGTACAATAAATGTCATGCACCTGAATCATCCCAAAACCATCCCCCAACCCCACCTCCACCACCTCTGTTCAGAAAATTGTCTTTCACAAAAGTGGTCCCTGGTGCCAAAAAGGTTGGGGACTGCTGCCCTAAACTGTTTCCCCAGAACCTTCCCTCCAGAACTCCTCTTAGTCAGTCACATGCCTCAAGTCTCATGGAAAACAGCCCCAGCTGAGCTCAACAAGGGTGACTTCCAAGGCAAGAAGGAGCTACACTTTGTGCTTTTCTTTTTTTATTCTTAGACACAGCAATCAAGGTTTCGCAAACATAAAATACTTCAGATGTAGAATGTTTTTTCATTTTCTAGTGGGTTGAAAATAGAACCCGACTGCCTCTGTCTGGCTGCTGGGGGAAGCCCAGGGGCAACGTGATGATTTATCAAGCACAAGAATAAATCAATAACAGACCTCCTGCAGAGCCAGTATGTATAGTTTATTCACTGTAAAATTGTATTTATGTAGCTTCCCATCCCCATGTCTGAAAATTGACAGATTTTTAACAACTGCAGTGGATTTATAGATTTATCCTTGTCAGACATCTTCCCATAACTGTAATGGATGAATTTCTTTCTGAGATAAAGAATTACTAAGCGTTATTTTCCCTACCACTAAAGAAATACGTCCATGGTACAGGGTGACCCTGAAAAATAACAATGATTTTTGCCTGGCCAGAGACCTACAGACTCTGGTTTTTGGTACAGTTCATTTACCCATTTGAATGAATGAATGAATTTGAAGGACTGAAATAATTCAAATGAATGAATGAATTCAGAGGAATGACTGAAGGCAAATGATGAATGAATTCAAAGGAATGAACAAATGAATTCAAATGAATGAATCCAAATAAATGAACAAATGAATTGAACAAATGAATTGAAAGGAACAAATCAATTCAAAGGAACCAGAGAATTCAAAGGAATGAATGAATTAATTCAAAGGAATGAAAAAATTCAAAGGAATGAATCAATGATTTCATATGAGTGAATTTGAATGAATGAATTCAAATGAATGAACAAATGAATTCAAAGGAACAAATGAATTCAAAGGTATGAATGAATTCAAAGGACTGAATGAATAAATGCAAAGGAATGAATGAATTCAAATGAGCGAATGAATTCAAATGAATGAACAAATGAATTCAGAGGAACAAATGAATTCAAAGGTATGAATGAATTCAAATGACAGAATGAATACATTCAAAGGAATGAATGAATTCCAATGAGTGAATGAATTCAAATGAATGAACAAATGAATTCAAAGGAACGAATGAATGCAAAGGAATGAATTCAAAGGAATGAATGAATGAATTCAAAGGAATGAATGAATTCAAATGATGCAAGTGAGTGAATGAATGAAATCGAATGAATGAAATCGAGTGAATGAAATCGAATGAATGAATGAATTCCAATGAGTTCATTGAAATGAGCAAATGGGCACAGGGCACCTAGAAGACCCATGAGAGGTAAGGAAGATTCATTCGGGGGGGCCCAGGTGTGCAGTTTTGTATCAACAGCAGACTGAGGTGCAATGGAGGCGGCCCTCACTGAGGACCCACTTTCTGGTGGGCAGACACCTGAGCAGCCATCTCCTGTCTTTGTGGGCACCTGGCATTTTCTGTGTGAATTGGGCTCCGCAGTCGTCTGGTCTCCCTCCTGGGAAGACGGAAAGTGTCGCCTCACGGCTCATGCAATCGTCAGCGGATCCTGGAGTCTGCATAGGTGTAGACCAGTTGTTCTGCGTGCCTTCCGTTTGCTTCTCTTCCAGAGCTGCTCTCTGTGGATGGATGGAGTAGCTTTCTGTTCTGTAGTGGCTTCCTCTGCCTCTCCCGGTGGCGCCTCCTGTGAGCACGTGGCATTTGGATGTTATTCTAGTGTTGGTGTTGGCGGCAGCATGGGATGTGGTCTGCTGTGACTCGGTGGCAGGCTGTTGGAGGCTGTTCCCTGCCAGAGAAGGCTGCATGTCCAGGGCGTCCGTCCCATCGCCTCCCTGGACTGGCTCCATCCTTCCCACGGCGCTCCCGAGATTCTAGGAAGTGGGTTGAGAAGCAGTGGTTTTTCAGTTACTCAAATGCTTTTCTCCTCTCTCTCTGTCTCTCTCTCTCTCTCTGTCTGTCTCTCTCTCTCTGTCTCTCTGTAACTCTCTGTCTCTCTGTAACTCTCTGTCTCTCTCTCCTCCTTCTCCCCCTGTCTCTCTGTCATTCTCTCTTTCTACCTCTTCACTGTCTGGGTTTTCCTCTCCCTTTTGCTTTTTCTCTCTGTCTCTCTCCTCAACCCACCCCTGTACCCTCTTCTATTTTGCTCTTGATCTCTCTTCTCCCTCCCTCTCTCTCTCCCCTTCTCTCTCCTCTCTCTCCCTTTATCCCTCTCTCTCTCCCTCCCTCTCTCACTTCTTCTCTCTCCTCTTTCTTCTCTCTCTCCCTCCCTTTCTCCCTCTTTCTCCCCTCTCCTTTTCTCCCTCTCTCTCCCTCCCTCTCTCTCCCTCTCTCTGTCCCTCCCTCTCTCCCTCTCTCTCTCCCTCTCTCTGTCCCTCTCCCTCTCTCTCCCTCTCTCTCCCTCTCTCTCTCCCTCCCTCTCTCCCTCTCTCTCTCCCTCTCTCTGTCCCTCCCTCTCTCCCTCTTTCTCCCCTCTTCTGTCTCTCTGCCTTTCTTCCTCTCTCCCTCCCTCCTTCTCCCTTCTTCTCTCCCTCCCCTCTTTCTTCTCTCTCT
Source organism: Macaca mulatta (assembly GCF_049350105.2). Classification (NCBI taxonomy): domain Eukaryota; kingdom Metazoa; phylum Chordata; class Mammalia; order Primates; family Cercopithecidae; genus Macaca; species Macaca mulatta. The sequence goes on along the minus strand of NC_133426.1, from coordinate 1,799,609 downwards.
CTCCCTTTCTGTTTCCCTCTCTCACACCCTCCCTCTTCTCCTTCTCTATCTCCTTTCTCTTCCTCTCTCTCCCCCTACTCTCTTTCTCCTTCTTCCCCCATCTCTCCTCTCTCCCTTGCCTTCCTTCTCTCCCTGTCTTTCTCTCTTTCTCTGTCTCTCTCTGTCTCCCCCTCTAGTCCTCCCTCTCCTCCTCTCTCCCTCTCGTTTGCCCTCCCTCTCTCTCCCTGTTCCCTCTCCATCTCTCTTTCTCTGTCTCTCTTCCCTCTCTCCTTCTCACTTCCTCTCTTCTTTGCCCTCCCTCTCTCTCTCCTCTTCTCTCTCTCTCTCTCTCTGACTGCCCTTTCATCCCCACCACTCTCCTTTCTTCTCCAAGCAGAGAACTCTCCCTTCTCCTCCCCTGTTCAGGACACACCTCACCTGCGTTCACTGCTTGAGGCACAACGTGTGATTGTGACCCTGAGCGTCCACTCCTCAGTAAAATGACATTGGGGGCACGGACCAATGAATGATGGTTTCATTGTTCATTTTCCACCTTTCAATTGGCAGATCAATGAACGATAATTGTACAGTTTATTTTCCACCTTTCAATTGGCAGATCAGTGAAAATAATTTTATTGTGTATTTTCCACCTTTGAATTGGCAGATCAATGAGCGATAATTTTATTGTGTATTTTCCACCTTTGAACTGGCAGATCAATCAACGATAATTTTATTGTGTATTTTCCACCTTTGAATTGGCAGATCAATGAACGATAATTTTATTGTGTATTTTCCACCTTTGAATTGGCAGATCAATGAGCGATAATTTTATTGTGTATTTTCCACCTTTGAATTGGCAGATCAATGAGCGATAATTTTATTGTGTATTTTCCACCTTTGAATTGGCAGATCAATGAGCGATAATTTTATTGTGTATTTTCCACCTTTGAATTGGCAGATTAATGAGCGATAATTTTATTGTGTATTTTCCACCTTTGAATTGGCAGATTAATGATCGATAATTTTATTGTGTATTTTCCACTTTTCAATTGGCCGATCAATGAATGATAGTTTTATTGTGTATTCTCCAGCTTTGAATTGGCAGATTAATGAGCGATAATTTTATTGTGTATTTTCCACCTTTCAATTGGCCGATCAATGAATGATAGTTTTATTGTGTATTTTCCACCTTTCAATTGGCCGATCAATGAATGATAGTTTTATTGTGTATTCTCCAGCTTTGAATTGGCAGATCAATGAGCGATAATTTTATTGTGTATTTTCCACTTTTGAATTGGCAGATCAATTAATGATAATTTTATTGTGTATTTGCCACCTTTCAATTGGCCGATCAATGAATGATAGTTTTATTGTGTATTTTCCACCTTTGAATTGGCAGATTAATGAGCGATAATTTTATTGTGTATTTTCCACTTTTGAATTGGCAGATCAATTAATGATAATTTTATTGTGTATTTTCCACCTTTCAATTGGCCGATCAATGAATGATAGTTTTATTGTGTATTTTCCACCTTTCAATTGGCCGATCAATGAATGATAGTTTTATTGTGTATTCTCCAGCTTTGAATTGGCCGATCAATGAATGATAGTTTTATTGTGTATTCTCCAGCTTTCAATTGGCCGATCAATGAATGATAGTTTTATTGTGTATTCTCCACCTTTCAATTGGTGAAGAGACAGATTCTGTGGATGCTCATAATGTGGATGGCACCCGATACACTGATGTGGCCACGGGGTTTTTTTATTCCTAGAAAAATCACAGTGAAACCTCAGTATATTCACTGATGATTAAAGCTTGTGCACCAGAATCTCAGAAGTCACCACAAAAGAATGTATCCATGTAGCCAAAAACCACTGGTTTCAAAAAAAACTGTTGAAATTTTAAGAAACAGGCCAGGCACGGTGGCTCACGCCTGTCATCCCAGCACTTTGGGAGGCCGATGTGGATGGATCACGAGGTCAGGAGTTCGAGACCATCCTGGCCAACGCAGTGAAATCCCATCTCTACTAAAAATACAAAAATTAGCTGGGTGTGGTGGCGGGCACCTGTAATCCCAGCTACTCAGGAGGTTGAGGCAGGAGAATCGCTGGAACCCAGGAGGCGGAGGCTGCAGTGAGCTGAGATGGTGCCACTGCACTCCAGCCTAGCGGCAGAGCGAGACTCTGTATTCAAAAAATAAAATAAAATAATAAAAATTTTAAAAAACAGGCAAATTATTATTTTATTTATTTTATTATTATTTTTTTATTTTTTTGAGACAGAGCCTTGCTCTGTCGTCCAGGCTGGAGTGCAGTGGCACAACCTCTTCTCACTGCAACCTCCGCCTCCCGGAAAAAACAGGCAAATTAAATCTATGGTAATAGAAATTGGAATCATAGTTACCTTAGGGGAATGGGGAATGTGATAATTAATTTTGGGTCAAAAGAAGGTTTATGGGTGCAGATGCGGGAGGCAGTTCCGTGACACGGGAGAGTGCCCACTTTGTATGGTTCCATTGCGATTTCCCTCATGGTCTCTGCACCTTTATGGTTTTTGAGACGGAGTTTCGCTGTTGTCAGCTGGGGTTGGAGTGCAGTGGCATGATCTCGGCTCGCTGCAACCTCTACCTCCCAGGTTCCAGCAATTCTCCTGTCTCAGCCTCCCAAGTAGCTGAGATTACAGGTGCCTGCCACCACGCCCAGCAATTTTTTTTATTTTGTATTTTTAGTAGAGACGGGATTTCACCAAGTTGGCCAGGCTGGTCTGAAACTCTTGACCTCAGGTGATCCGCCTGCCTCGGCCTCCCAGAGTGCTGGGATTACAGGTGTGAGTCACCGTGCCCAGCCCTGTGCACCTTTTTTCTACATTTCTTTGATTTAAAAGAAAAAAATTACTTGACAAAAATAAATAAATAGAATTTTATTGATGCCAAAAAAATATGATGATGGAAAATTTAAAACACATACAAAAGCCTACACGCATTTGAATTTGCCATCGATTGTCTAACAGATACTCAATTCTGCATTTCTGACTTCCGTCTATCCCTCCTCTGCGGCACCATTGTCTCTTCCTGGGCCACGATAATGGCCTCTCCTAACAGGCATCTCAGGCACCCATCCAATCTCTCTACCTGGCACCACTCTGCTTACATAGGAAGAGGAAAATTAATACCTAAAGCCGTTGGCAAAGAACTCAACAACAAAACAATGTGTCCTTCAGCATCTGTCAGGCTTGTGTTCCGTAAATATCAGTGTTTGAGGTGGGTGTGCTGCCTAGAAACGTCTCCAGGACACTGTGGTTTAAAATATGGGTGCGGGGCTGGGCGCGGTGGCTCACACCTGCAATTCCAGCACTTTGGGAGGCCGAGGCAGGCGGATCACTAGGGATCAGGAGTTCGAGACCAGACTGGTCAGCATGACAAAACCCCTTCTCTACTAAAAAAAAAAAAAATTAGCTGGGCTTTGTGGTGCACACCTGTAATCCCAGCTACTTGGGAGGCTGAGGCAGGAGAATCACTTGAACCCAGGAGGCAGAGGTTGCAGTGAGCCAAGATCAACCCATTGCACTCCAGCCTGGGTGACAGATTGAGACTCTGTCTCAAAAAAATGACATAAAAAATAAAATACGGATGCACTGCACTCCAGCCTGGTTGACAGAGCGAGACTCTGTCTCCAAAATAATAATAATAGTCGGGCTGGGTGCAGTGGCTCACACCCGTAGTTCCAGCACTTTGGGAGGCCGAGGCGGGAGGATCACTTGAGGTTAGAAGTTCAAGAGCAGCCTGGCCAACATGGTGAAACCCTGTCTCTACTAAAACTACAAAAGGTAGCTGCACATCAGGGCAGGCACCTGTAATCACAAGTACTTGGCTGTGGCAGGAGAATGACTTGAACCCAGGAGGCGGAGGTTGCAGTGAGCCGAGATCACACCATTGCACTCCAGTCTGGGCGACAGAGCAAGAGTCTACCTCAAAAAAAAAAAAGTAATAGTAATAATAAAATAGAAATAAATGTAATATTACTCTCAGCAGCTCACTAATGATGAATTACCAGCATCCAGGGCCCCTGCGCGTGCCTGGTGCGTTCCCCACGGTGCAGGAATGCGCGCACACAGCTTACCCGCCAGGCGAGCCCCTCGCACGGCTCGGATCCCTCTGGGGCACAGGTCATCACCTGCCTGCACAGCAGCACTGTCCCCTCTGCTCTTGGGAAGGATCCCTTCCCCAGCAATGCTGTTGTCACCAAGAATTTGCTCAGAGCTGCAAGCCATGATCCTCAGAGAACGAGCACAGAAACAGAAAAGCAAACGCTGCATGTTCTGACTTATACCTGGAACGTACACAGCGGGTTCTCATGGACACAAAGATGGGAAGAGCAGAAACTTTTGGCTGCTAGAAAGTAGGGGGAGGGAGGCAGGCAGGGGATGAAAAACCACCTGTTGGGTACCATGGCCGTTTGCTGGGTGACAGGTCCACTCACCGCCTCACCCTCAGGCTCTAATGTGTATTCCTCTATTCCGTATGCCCCTTCCATGCCGGAAGCATACCCAGAGCTTAGCGCCCACTTATCAGGGAGAACGTGTGGTATTTGCTTTTCTGTTCTGGAGCGACTCCACGTAGGATAAGAACCTCCAGTTCTATCCAAGTCACTGTCAAAGACACGATTCCGTTCTTTTTGACGGCTCAGCAGTATTCCATTCCATTTTCTTTATCCAGTACTCCATGGTACTTAGGTTGATTCCGTTTGTTTGCAATTGTGAGTTGTGCCGCAAGAAAGAGACAGGTGCAGGCATGGTTTTTTGTTTTGTTTTGTTTTGTTTGATTGTTTAATTAATTTATTTATTTTTGAGATAGAGTCTCACTCTGTCACCCAGGCTGGAGTGCAGTGGTGCGATCTCGGCTCACTGCAACCTCCGCCTCCCAGGTTCAAGCAATTCTCCTACCTCAACCTTCCAAGCAGCTGGGATTACAGGTACGTGCCACCACACCTGGCTAATTTTTGTATTTTTAGTAGAGATGAGCTTTGCCATGTTGCCCAGACTGGTCTGGAACTCCTGACCTCAGGCGATCCGCCCGCCTCAGCCTCCCAAAGTGCTGGGATAACAGGCGTGAGCCATCATGCCTGGCCTGCAGGCGTCTTTTTGATATAAGGACTTCTTTTCCTTTGGGTAGATGCTCTGGAGTGGGATTGCTGGATCGAGCGAATGATCTGCTTTTAGTTCTTTGAGGAACCTCCATGCTGTTTTCTATACAGCTTGTACTAATTCACTTTTTTGGGGGGCACCGGAATGTGGGCAGCTCTGCCTGGGGGTGTCCTGTGAGGCTGCAGCTGGGGCTGACTTTATCTGAAGGCTTGACCAGGTTGGATGTCCAGGATGGCTTTCTCTGGTGGTAGGAAGCTGGTACAGCCTGTCACCTGGGCTCAGCTGGGAGGGCCAACAAGAACAGGTACCTGTGACCTCTCCAGCGTGTCAGACTGAAGGTGCTCAGGCTTCTTAAACCAAAGCTGGCTCCTCCCAGACTCAGCATTCCCAAGAACCAAGCAGGGGGCACGTGACCTTATTGACCCAACTTTGGAAGTCATACAGTGTTTACACCACTGTGGCAGTCTACGAAAGAATTAACAAGAAAGTTAATGAGCATGACCGAGATTCAAGGGAGGGGGCATACACTCCAGCTCCCAAAGAGACGACTGTCAAAAGAATTTTCAGGCCTGCTTTATAGCCCCCCGAAGCTGCCTTTCAAAATGAGGCATGCATAAGCCAGGTGTTCACGACGAGCTCGTCTCTCCTAAGCTGGGAATTTATGACACTTCAGGCACAGATTGAGCTGTGTGTCTCCAGATCCTTCACATCAAATAAAATATGAGGAAAATGGCATCGTCAAAGATGTTTATAGTTCATCAAAATGCAAAGCTTCCCGTCCACCCACAGCAACCTATTCTGGTGTTTTTGTTTTTTTTGTTGTTGGTTTTTGTTTGTTTGTTTTTGAGACAGAGTCTCATTCGGTCGCCCAGGCTGGAGTGCATTGGTGTGATCTCGGCTCACTGCAACCTCTGCCTCCCAGGTTCAAGTGATTCTCCTGCCTCAGCCTCCCGAGTAGCTGGGATTACAGGCGCCCGCCATCGTGCCCGGCTAGTTTTTTTTTTTTTTTTTTTTTGTATTTTTAGTAGAGACAGGGTTTCACCATGTTGGCCAAGCTGGTCTCGAACTCCTGACCTCAAGTGATCTGCCTGCTTTGCCCTCCGAAAGTGCTGGGAGGATCACAGGCATGACCCACCGGGCCGGGCTTTTTTTCTGGATATCTCCTAAGGTGAGCTCTGACATGCTTCTCAGAGGTGTTTTGTTAGATGGGCTTTGAGGACTCTAGGAGTGTCGAATGTTTAATACCACATGTGTCTTGTGATTGATTGATACCGGACCCCTCCCGGTTGGTTTATACACCTGATGTTTTACAGGCAGAAGCTCAGGGAATAAGTTCTCCACATGCTGGAAGTTGTTTTTTTTTTTTTTTTTTTTTTTTTGAGAGCTAGATATTCACATAGGAGGGGAGAAGCCCTGCGTCTGGCTGGCTGGAAGGTGTGTGCAGGTGAGAAGCAAGGACGGCACCTGAACTGTCTGCTCATTTCTCCGAGAATTTCGGCAGGCCACAGGCCCGGAATGCACGGCGCTCCCCCTCCCCTGCCACCGTGCTCTGTGAAAGCAGGTCCAGAATTTATTCGTCCTCGTGGGCTCTCGGTCTGGCTGACTTCAGGAGTGAGGCCGCAGACCTTCACCGTGAGTGCTGCAGCTCATAAAGGTAGTGCGGACCCAAAGACGGAGCAGCAGCAGGATTTATTGTGAAGAGGGAAAGAACAAAGCTTCCAGGCCGTGGCAGGCGACCTGGGTTGCCGCTGCCGGTTGGGGTGGTCGTCTTGTATTCCCTTATTTGACGCCGCCCGCATCCCGCTGATTGGTCCATTTTACAGAGCGCTGATTGGTCCGTTTTACAGAGCGCTGATTGGTCCATTTTACAGAGCGCTGATTGGTGCATTTACAATCCTTTAGCTGGACAGAAAAGTTCTCCAAGTCCCCACTGGACCCAGGAAGTCCAGCTGGCTTCACCTTCCCAAAGCAGCAATCCACTTCCATCCACGTTTATTTTGTATTTTCCCCTCGCTGTACCCAAAGCGCTATACTTGCACTGTGGAGGCTACAGCCAGAATCAGACGTTGGTTTTTCCTCAAGGACCTCACAGTTGTCCAGCCTCCACTGGGGCCAGGGACGTGTAAAGCCGTGGGACCCCCTCCTGCGTCTGTCGTGGGCCCTCCGTGCCATGGAGCATCCAGTGCGGACCGTGCATCCAAAGTTCTGAAAGGCGGGTTCCAGAGGCTGTAAAACAGGCCTGCAAATTCTTTTCACACTCGTCTCTCTGGGAGCTGGAGTCCCTGCTCCCTCTCTTGAATCTCGGCTGTCCTCATTAACTGTCTTGTAATTCCTAGAATGGGGCAGCGGTGGCAGCTCGGTAGGTCTTCCAAAGTTGGGTGGATAAGGCCACGTGGCTCCTGCTTGGTTCTTGGGAATGCTGAGTCTGGGAGGAGCCAGCTTTGGTTTTAAGTGTTCGTAAAATACAACTGGAAAGATTGTGTGCACAAACACAGGCATGTACACAAATGCACACACATCAGAGAGTTCATAGGGAAATGGGTCCATGTACAGAGGCACAAATTCGTACGGATATTACAATACACACAAAAGCAAGCACATACACAAATGCATATACCTCAAAAAATGCATACACCTGGAGATACACCTCTACATATACAAACACATAGAGAAATACTAGACCTGCATATATGTATAGATAGCTCCATATGAAATACACAAACACAAGCACATATACAAATGTATATGCATAGAAGATGTACACTATGCAGATGTACATATACAAATACTTAGAGAAATACTAGACCTACATATATGTAAAGATAGCACCATGTAAAATACAAACACAAGCACATATACAAATGCCTATGCATAGAAAAATATGTACACATGCAGATGCAAACACATAGATATACAAATAGAGAAACAGATCTACAAATATCAATATAGCTCCATATTGAAATACATCTTTGAACACAAACACGTGTCCGTATGCAAATGGATTTGTGTGTGTGTATATTAATCATACACCTCAAATGCATTTGCAAATGCAAATGTGTTCACAAATGCAAAAACTGGGATTCCACAGATCAATCAACGTGCATGTTTGCAACGTTGCATGTTTGCATCCACGCAATACATGTAGACGTTCCAATGTACAAATAATGACAAACGTGTGTATGTAGGTATATGAGCATATGCAAATATTTGCGATCATACAATTCCAAATAGAAGCATGTAATATATACATACACTATATGCAGATACACATGCAAAGATGTAAATGTGTATGTACCTGTATACACATGGGAATAAATGTGGACACATGCAAGCTCATATGCACATGTGCATACAACGTATGTAAAATAAAATGTGCACAAATTTATAGGCATTTGAAAATTCACATCTGCATGTAAAGACGTGAACACATATATGTATATGCTAACAACTCTATATGTATATATCTTTGAATTGTGCATATATGCAGTTATATACCCAAGTGTATACCTATATAAACACATACACAAATACATATGCATATATATGTATATGAATATATGTGCCTGTATTTGCATGTACAGTTTACGTGTAGATACACACAGAATTCCAGGTACATATATAACATGCCTGTGTATACACATCTACATTATCCATGTACGTATAAATACATATACACATTGGCATTAATACCCAAGCAAGCTGGTCTGCTCTAAGTACAAGATGATATAGTTCGTGTGTGTTTCTGGGACAAGTGACGTTTGAGGTCAGGCCCCCACAGCAAGGACTTGGGAGCAGGCACTCAGCTGGGCTTGGCCTGACAGGGTGGGGGTGTTCTGTGCCTGGGAGATAGAACGTGTCAAGCACAGAACCTGCAGTGATGATGATGTTTATAGAATCGTGACCGACAGGGCTGCCCTGTGGTCTAGGGGTGAGGACAGGCCATGTTTATACTGAGGTCAGCATTTCTCAAAGGACATCTGAGCAATTTGTTTGTGGGACACTCAGTGAAGAGGGGGTGCCATAGCAGCTATTCTTGTCCAGAATTCTTTTGTGGGGGGCCCAGGAAGGGAGACAGGATCTCTGTTGCCCAGGCTGGGGTGCAATGGCACTATCTCAGCTCACTGCAACCTCCGCCTTTTGGCCTCAAGCAGTCCTCCCGCCTCAGCCTCCCCAAGTAGCTGGGACTCCAGGCACGCACCACCACACCCAGCTAATTTTTTTTATTTTTGGTAAAGATAGGGTTTCACTGCGGTGCCCAGGCTGATCTCAAACTCCTGACCTCAAGCGATCTGCCCTACTCACCTACCCAAAGACTGGGATTACATGTACGAGCCACCGCATCCGGTCACCCAGAATAATTAATTGTCCAGGGGACCCCCTTTGGTGACTTGGAAGATTCTCACTCTCTTGTGTATGTTGCTGTGTTATCATTATGGTTATTATTTTTCTTTCTTTTTTTTTTTTTTGAGACAGAGTCTCGCTCTGTCGCCAGGCTAGAGTGCAGTGGCGTGATCTCTGCTCACTGTAACCTCCACCTCCCGGGTTCAAGCCATTCTCCTGCCTCGGCCTCTCAAGTAGCTGGGATTACAGGCACTTGCCACGATGCTTGGCTAATTTTGTATTTTTTTTGGTAGAGACGGGGTTTCACCATGTTGGCCAGGATGGTCTTGAACTCCTGACCTCAGGTGATCCACCCGCCTCGGCCTCCCGAAGTGCTGGGATGACAGGCATGAGCCACCGCACCCCGCTTGTGGTTATTTTTAAAGTCAAGGCACAGAGGTGCAGAGACAGAAGGCAGGAAGGGACGTCAGTGATCTTCTAGAATCTTCCCCACCACACCTAAAGCAGGAGACAGAGACCCAGGAGGAAGACATGGCCGCCAGCTCTACACCCCACCCTCCAATGTCCTGGGCCATTTGCACATCCCAGGAGTCCGTTTGTGAGATTTCTCCACTGTCTTCCCCAATCTAACTCCTTCTGATATTCTCTTTTGTCCAGCTGGGGTGATGATGGTCCCTCAGAGGAAAACCAGAGATGGATTCGAGGAACATTTCGGCCTGAACTACCTGGGGCACTTCCTGCTGACCAACCTTCTCCTGGATACGCTGAGAGAGTCCGGGTCCCCTGGCCACAGTGCGAGGGTGGTCACCGTCTCCTCCGCCACCCATTACGTCGCTGAGCTGAACATGGACGACCTTCAGAGCAGGTGGGTGCACCCTGTGAATAATCATAACAGCATCCCAGGTGGGTTAAAGGTTACTCATCTCCCTCTGTCTGTGGGGCATGGTGCGCCCTGCGCCTGCTGGACACTGGTGCTCTGGGGACAGTGCTCCCTGCGTCTGCTGTGCACTGGTGCTCTGGGAGCGTGGACAGTGCTCCCTGCGTCTGCTGGACACTGGTGCTCTGGGGACAGTGCTCCCTGCGTCTGCTGGACACTGGTGCTCTGGGGACAGTGCGCCCTGCGCCTGCTGGACACTGGTGCTCTGGGGACAGTGCTCCCTGCGTCTGCTGCACACTGGTGCTCTGGGAGCGTGGACAGTGCTCCCTGCGTCTGCTGGACACTGGTGCTCTGGGGACAGTGCTCCCTGCGTCTGCTGGACACTGGTGCTCTGGGGACAGTGCTCCCTGCGTCTGCTGAGCACTGGTGCTCTGGGGACAGTGCTCCCTGCGTCTGCTGGACACTGGTGCTCTGGGGACAGTGCTCCCTGCGTCTGCTGGACACTGGTGCTCTGGGGACAGTGCTCCCTGCGTCTGCTGGACACTGGTGCTCTGGGGACAGTGCTCCCTGCGTCTGCTGAGCACTGGTGCTCTGGGGACAGTGCTCCCTGCGTCTGCTGGACACTGGTGCTCTGGGGACAGTGCTCCCTGCGTCTGCTGGACACTGGTGCTCTGGGGACAGTGCTCCCTGCGTCTGCTGCACACTGGTGCTCTGGGAGCGTGGACAGTGCTCCCTGCGTCTGCTGGACACTGGTGCTCTGGGGACAGTGCTCCCTGCGTCTGCTGGACACTGGTGCTCTGGGGACAGTGCTCCCTGCGTCTGCTGGACACTGGTGCTCTGGGGACAGTGCGCCCTGCGCCTGCTGGACACTGGTGCTCTGGGGACAGTGCTCCCTGCGTCTGCTGCACACTGGTGCTCTGGGAGCGTGGACAGTGCTCCCTGCGTCTGCTGGACACTGGTGCTCTGGGGACAGTGCTCCCTGCGTCTGCTGGACACTGGTGCTCTGGGGACAGTGCTCCCTGCGTCTGCTGAGCACTGGTGCTCTGGGAGCGTGGACAGTGCTCCCTGCGTCTGCTGGACACTGGTGCTCTAGGGACAGTGCTCCCTGCGTCTGCTGCACACTGGTGCTCTGGGGACAGTGCTCCCTGCGTCTGCTGCACACTGGTGCTCTGGGGACAGTGCTCCCTGCGTCTGCTGGACACTGGTGCTCTGGGGACAGTGCTCCCTGCGTCTGCTGAGCACTGGTGCTCTGGGAGCGTGGACAGTGCTCCCTGCGTCTGCTGGACACTGGTGCTCTGGGAGCGTGGACAGTGCTCCCTGCGTCTGCTGTGCACTGGTGCTCTGGGGACAGTGCTCCCTGCGTCTGCTGAGCACTGGTGCTCTGGGGACAGTGCTCCCAGTGCTCAGGGGACAGTGCTCCCTGCGTCCGCTGTGCACTGGGGCTCTGTGCGCAGTGCTCTGGGATACGTACATCCCCAGCCATTTGCTGTCCTTGGTAGACTTAGCAATGTGCCATTGTATTGTTATTTTAGTTTTTAGAAGGGACAAGAAACACAGAGGTCAGACATAGAAAAGGATAACAGATATATTTAAACCTTCCGTTGTGCCCCCCATGGGAATGTCAGGCACTACATCTGCAGGCGGCATTGGTGTGGACTCCTGTTGAGACACGCAGTGTACTGTCTGTCCATCAACAGGTCTCTCTTGTGATTTTCTCCTAACCCCGCCCGAGCGCGGTGGCTCACACCTGTAATCCCAGCAGTTTGGGAGGCCGAGGCGGGTGGATCACCTGAGGTCAGGAGACCAGCCTGGCCGACATGGTAAAACCCTGTTTCTGCTAAAAATACAAAATTAGCCAGGCGTGGTGGCAGGCGCCTGTAATCCCAGCTACTTGGGAGGCTGAGGAAGGAGAATCGCTTGAACTCGGGAGGCGGAGGTTGTGGTGAGCCAAGATTGCGGCACTGCACTCCAGCCTGAGCCACAACAGCAAAACTCCATCTCAAAAAAGAAAAAAAAATTCCATAGTCTGGGTGGCTTATAAACAACACACATTTATGTTTCACGGTTCTGGAGGCTGAAGTCCAAGATCAAAGTGTGCCAGGGTCTGGCGAGAACCCACTTCCTGGTTCACAGGTGGCCCCTTCTCACTGTGTCGTCAGGCAGCGGAAGGGGCGAGGAGCTCTCTGGAGTCCCTTTTATAAGGGCACTGATTCCTTTCTTGAGTCTCCACCATCGTGACCTCATCACCTCCCAAGGGCCTCACCTCCTAACACCATCTCACTGGGGATGAGGATTTCCATGTAGGAATTTGGAGACGGAGACAGTCAGAGCACACAGTAGGACTTGCCTTTGAATTTCTCTGCAGCCCGAAGGTCACAAAGTGTTAATGCCACAGTCGGAAAGACCTGGTTGCTTGGCCATGCCAGCATCAGATTTTGGGGCCAGCCTCTGGAATGTACAGCAGGGTGGGCGCCCTCCCCATCTCCCGGCCCTGGAGTGCCCTCAGGACTGCGAGGAGGTGAGCCCAGGGGCACAGGCCGTGCCGGCTCCTAACGGTTTTCATTTCCCTGCACAGTGAGGGGCAGGATGGAAGGAAGGGAGGGCCGTGGGAGCCTCCTAGGATACCTTGGCCCATCTGTTTTGTCAGATTGAGCTCTTGCGCCTGTGAGCCTCTCTGCTGAAGGGTGTCGGATGAGGGAGACGGCCTCGATGGGATCCTGCATAAAGTGTGAACCCTGCCGGTCGTGGGAGGGAAGAAGCGTGGCTGGCCAGAACTTCGTCCTCTCTGGGCAGCTGAGGAAGGCCCGGGCTCTGCAGGGAAGGGCAGGTGAGAGGGTGGCATGGAGAGCAGGGCCTGTGGCCAGGAGGGGCTGCTTCTCCTTCCTACTGCTCTGAAGAAGCAAGGGCATGTGCGTGTGTCCGTGTGCACAGGTGAGGTGTGCGTGCCAGTGTGCACAGGTGAGGTGTGCATGCCTGTGTGTACAGGTCAGGTGTGTGTACCCCTGTGTACAGGTGAGGTGTGCATGCCAGTGTGCACAGGTGAAGTGTGTGTGCCCGTGTGTACAGGTGAGGTGTGTGTGCCCGTGTGTACAGGTCAGGGTTGTGTACCCCGTGTGTACAGGTGAGGTGTGCATGCCCGTGTGTACAGGTCAGGTGTGTGTACTCCTGTGTACAGGTGAGGAGTGCATGCCTGTGTGTACAGGTGAGGTGTGTGTGCCCGTGTGTACAGATGAGGTGTGTGTGCCCGTGTGTACAGGTGAGGAGTGCATGCCCGTGTGTACAGGTCAGGTGTGTGTACCCCTGTGTACAGGTGAGGTGTGCAAGCCCGTGTGTACAGGTGAGGTGCGCGTGCCCATGTGCACAGATGAGGTGTGTGTACCCCTGTGCACAGGTGAGGTGTGTGTACCAATATGCACAGGTGAGGTGTGTACCAATATGCACAGGTGAGGTGCGTTCATGCCCGTGTGCACAGGTGAGGTGTGTGTGCCCATGTACACAGGTGAGGTGAGTGTGTGCCGGTGTGCACAAGTAAGGTGTGTGTGTGCCCGTGTACACAGGTAAGGTCTGTGTGCACAAGTGAGCTGTGTGCCGGTGTGCACAGGTGAGGTGCATGCCAGTGTGCACAGATAAGGTGCATGAGTGCCCGTGTGCACAGGTGAGTTGTGTGCGTGCCCGTGTGCACAGGTGAGGTGTGTGTGCTGGCTGGGGCGTTTCCTGTGTTCACACCTATGCGTGACAGCACCCAGAGGAAGACATGCGTGTTTCTCAGGCTTCTTCTCAGCTCAGGACTCTCTGTAGGACGGTGTAGCCCTCCCGCCTCGGGCTCCATGCTGAAGGATTGGCCTGGAACCCACTGGCAAGAACAGCCCTGCCGTGACCGGCTGCCCTAACCCCAGGCCTCAGGCTGGGCTGGGCACGTTGGGGGCCAGGCTTCTGTGACGCCCACTCGGGGCTCCACTTGTGTGTGTGGTGCCTGCCGTACAGGAGGGCCTGGCAGCAGGGAGGAGGGAACGAGGAGTCTTGGCACAGCCAGCAGCACTTGCTGCAGACGTGACTCACTGAGCAAGGCAAGGCATGGGATGGAGAACCTGGGAAATGTGACCTCCTTGGCAGGTGTTGCTGCTCACCGAAGACACGCAGGAGCACCCCTTCCTCGCACAGCACTGGCGGAGCCGCCCGTCTGTTACTCTGAGAGCGCGCTTTGGGGTTCATACTGTTTATCAAAGCAATCTCTGTTTTATTTATCCATGTTTTCTTGAGATGGAGCCTCACTCTGTCCCCCAGGCTGGAGTGCAGTGGTGCGATCTCGGCTCACTGCAACCTCCGCCTCCCGGGTTCAAGTGATTGTCCTGCCTCAGCCTCCAAAGTAGTTGGGACTACAGGCGCGCACCACCACGTCCGGTTAATTTTTGTATTTTTAGTAGAGACAGGATTTCACTACGTTGGCCAGGCTGGTCTCGAACTCCTGACCTCAGGAGCCTCCCGTGTCGGCCTCCCAAAGTGCGTGGATTACAGGCGTGAGCCACCATGCCCGGCCGTGATCTCTATTTTAAATAATGAAGATAAGCAGATCACATCCACAACAACCCCACCCAACAGAAATGACAGCTACTTCCTAAACAATTTAGATGCTACAAAGCAGATTCATGCAGAGTTAATAAGAATTGAGCCTCATTATCACCTAAGAAAGCTGAGGAAGCATATATCACCAAGTGCAATTACCAAGAGAGTTTTCATTCCTATAAAAACACCTAGATATTAAAGAAAAACTGTGATGGTATTGCTCCTAGGCCATTCACTCTTATTTTATTTTATTTTTGGAAAGAGACAAGTCTCTCTCTGTTGCCCAGGCTGGAGTGCAGTGGTGCCATCTCGGCTCCCCGCAACCTCTGCCTCCCGGGTTCCAATGATTCTCCCACCTCAGCCTCCCGAGTAGCTGGGATCACAGGCACGCACCACCACACCCAGCTGATTTTTGTGTTTTTAGTAGAAACGGGGCTTCACCATGTTGGCCAGGCTGGAATCAAACTCCTGACCTCAAGTGATCTGCCTGCCTTGGCCTCTCAAATGCTGGGATTATAGGCATGAGCCACTGCACCTGACTGCCATTAACTCTTATCTGAACAGTTATGTCCACATCCTAACTCCACATACTATAACTGGGACCTAATTTAGAAATAGGGTCTTTGTAGATGGAATTAAGTGAACATGAGATCATTAGGATGGACCTTAATCCAAGATGATGGGTGGCCTTACAAGAAGTAGAAAATGGCCGGCCGCGGTGGCTCACGCCTGTCATCCCAGCACTTTGGGAGGCCAAGGTGGGCGCATCACCTGAGGTCAGGAGTTCGAGACCAGCCTGACCAATTTTATGAAACCCCGTCTCTACTAAAAAATACAAAAAATTAGCTGCGCGTGGTGGTGCGCGCCTGTAATCCCAGCTACTCGGGAGGCTGAGGCAGGAGAATTGCTTGAATCCAGAAGGTTGAGGTTGTGGTGACCTGAGACCACACCACTGCACTCCAGGCTGGGCAACAAGAGTGAAACTCTGTCTCAAAAAAAAAAAAAAAAAAGTAAAATTTGGAGGCAGAGATACAGAGAAGGCCACATGGAGATGGAGGCAGAGACTGGAGTGATGCAGTCACAAACCCAGGGATGTCTGGAGCCCCCAGGGGCTGGGAGAGGCAGGAAGGACCGTCCCCTCCACCCTCACAGATACCCTAGAGTAACATTCAATCAAAGATCTAGGCGCCCCATGATCCAGTCAAGTTAACACGTAATGTTAACTATTCCGACCCCATTCTACATATAAGAAGGGCCGTAAATGCAATGGCAGGTGCCCTTGTAAGACATAGAAGAGGAGACACAGACACAGAGGAGAAGGCCCCGTGGAGACAGAGGCAGAGACTGGAGTGATGCGGCCACAAGCCCAGGGACACCTGGAGCCCCCGGGAGCTGGGAGAGGCAGGAAGGATCCCCCCCAGAAGACCAACCAGAGAGAGCACGGCCGTGTCCCCTCCTGAATTTCAGACTTCTGGTCTCCAGAAGCCATCCATTCACTGGAGGAATTTCTGTGACTTTGAACCATCCAGTCTGTGCTCCTGGGCTTGCAGATGTCATCATCGCCCTGTGTCCTCCCTTGGTTGTCCCTCTGTATGTGTCTTGTTTAGACAATGTGCCAGGAAAGTAATACAGATTGCAAAGCAGATCAAGGAACTTCAGAGGCAAAGGCCTTGAGACCCAAGCCAGCTCAGAGCCGGCTCTACCATTTTTTATTTGTTTATTTTCGTTTACTTTAGTTTAGTTTAGTTTTTTGAGACGGAGTCTTGCTCTGTTGCCCAGGCTGGAGTGCAGTGGTGTGATCTCGGCTCACTGCAACCTCCGCCTCCTGGGTTCAAGCGATTCTCCTGCCTCAGCCTCCTGAGTAGCTGGGACTACAGGGACGCGTCGCCACGCCCGGCTAATTTTTGTATTTTTAGTAGAGACGGGGGTTCACCATGTTGGCCAGGATGGTCTCCATCTCCTGAACTCGTGATCCACCCGCCTCGGCCTCCCAAAGTGCTGGGATGACAGGCGTGAGCCACCGCGCCCAGCCAGTTCCCCCTAGTTTTTTTGAGACGTACAATTCAACCCCCACTGCTTTTCTTTTCCTGTTCTCCTCCTTTGCTTCAGCGGTTTGATTATGGAAAATGAATATTGATGACAGGCGTTCACCTGAGCCACGTTTCATTTCTGCTTGATTACTCTGCAGAGGACAGTGACAGTGCTAACAGATGCCGTCTCTGAGCTTTCTGGAAACTTCCTTGTTGATGGCACTGACTCTTTCCAAATATGCCCCTTTTTCATAATTCGTACCTTCGACTGACCTCTTAAAGGAGAGAACATTGCTTTGCCGGGACTGCCGTAATAAAATACCATGGACCCAGTGGCGTAAACAGCAGACATTGATTCTTCCACAGTTCTGGAGGCTGGAGGCCCCAGATCAAGATGTGGGTGGGGCTGACTCCTCCTGAGGCCTCTCTCCTTGGGTCGTGGACACCGTCTTCTCCCTGTGTCCTCACAGGGTCATCCCTCTGTGTGTGTCTGTGTCCTCATCTCCTCTTCTTATGAGGTGTCTTAGTCCATTTCAGGCTGCTGTCACAGAATAGCATAAACTGGGTGACTTATAAACAACAGACTTTGATTCTTCCACAGTCCTGGAGGCTGGACGTCTGAGATGAGTGTATGGGCAGGGCTGGTTCCTCCTGAGGCCTCTCTCCTGGGCTTGTAGATGCCGTCTTCTCCCTGTGTCCTCACAGGCTCAACCCTCTGTGTGTGTCTATGTCCTCATCCCCTCTTCTTATGAGATGTCTCAGTCCATTTCAGGCTGCTGTCACAGAATACCGTAGATTGGGTGGCTTATAAACAACAGACTTGATTCTCCCACAGTCCTGGAGGCCGGAGGTCTGAGATGAAGGTGTGGGCAGGGCTGGTTCCTCCTGAGGCCTCTCTCCTGGGCTTGGAGACGCCGTCTTCTCCCTGTGTCCTCACAGGCTCATCCCTCTGTGTGTGTCTGTGTCCTCATCTCCTCCTCTTATGAGATGTCTTAGTCTATTTCAGGCTGCTATCACAGAATACCAGAGACTGGGTGGCTTAGAAACAACAGACATCGATTCTCCCACAGTCCTGGAGGTTGGAAGTCTGAGATCCAGGTGTGGGCAGGGCTGGTTCCTCCTGAGGCCTCTCTCCTGGGCTTGCAGATGTCATCATCGCCCTGTGTCCTCCATTGGTTGTCCCTCTGTATGTGTCTGTGTCCTCATCTCCTCTTCTTATAAGGACCTCAGTCCTATTGGATCAGGACCCACCCTCTGACCTCATTTTACCTGAGTCACCTCTTTAAAGACTCCATCTCCGGCCAGGTGCAGTGGCTCACGCCTGTAATCCCAGCACTTTGGGAGGCCGAGGTGGGAGGATTACCTGAGGTCAGGAGGTCAAGACCAGCCTGGATAACATGGTGAAACCCTGCCTTCACTTAAGAAAATACAAAATTAGCCAAGTGTCGTAGCAGGCGCCTGTCATCCCAGCTACTCGGGAGGCTGAGGCAGGAGAATCGCATGAACCTGGGAGGCAGAGGTTGCAGTGAGCCAAGATCACGCCACTGCACTCCAGCCTGGTGACAGAGCGAGACTCCGTCTCAAATAAAATAAAGTAAAATACATGGTGGGTGAGGCCACAGTAGAAAGAACAATGATTCTTTCGCGGAAAGATCCATGAGGACGCCCCTGTGATAGAAACCCCGCTACGTGCTGTGAATTTCAAACACTGAAGTCAGTCGTTGCTGGCCATTCAGCGAGACCACGTGACCGAAGCACACTTTATGTTTTGACATGCTTATCAATTGTGCGTAGTGACAAGCTGTCAATAGCTTTGGATAGGTGCATTGAACCGGTCACCTCGCTCATGTCGTAGAAGTTGGTGGCTTCATGTTCAAGAAGTAACACGCCCCAAGTTGAGTTGACGTTTGCCAGGGTACGGGCTGGAGTTACGGAATACAATCAGGTGCCCAGTGCTCAAGAGCCAGTGTGTTTGTGATTGATCCCAGATGTTTGTGATTGATACCAGACATTCAATCTGAACTGTAACTCGTGTCACCCGAAGACCATAGTGGCTGCCACCAGGGTACCACAGGGAACGGCCTGGGTGAGCAAACCCAGACATGATGTTCCGAAGAGTGGCCGTGACTCCTTTGGTGGAATGTGTCCTTCTGGATCTTTCTTCTCAATAGCTTGTGTGTGGGAGGAAATATAGACAGACACTCAGCAAACTAACACAAGAACAGAAAACCAAGCACCGCACATTCTCACTCGTAAGTGGGAGTTGAACAATGAGAACCTGTAGGACACAGGGAGGGGAACGTCACACACCGGGGCCTGTCGGGGGTGGGGAGTAGGGCCCGGAGAGCATTAGGAGAAATGCCTAATGTAGATCATGGGTTGATGGATGCAGCAAACCACCATGGCACGTGTATACCTATAGAATAAACCTGCACATTCTGCACATGTGCCCCAGAACTTAAAGTGTAATAAAAATAAAAAGTGGAAACAACACCACCACACACACACACACAAAACCATAGGAAGCTAACAAAAGTGATCAAGTCAGGAACCAGCAGGTGTGGTCAGATGAATCATAGACTAGAGGCTTGGAAACCATGAGTATGAGATGCCATTTCCTAGCTCTCTCCTAGCTGCATTCTCGGGGCAGAGCTGGGCTCGGTGCCTGAGCAGAGATTGGGTGATGCAGCCATAAGCCAAGGGATGCCTAGAAACACCAGAATCTGCAAGAGGCAGCAAGGATCCTTCCCTGTAGCCTGCAGAGGCAGTGCGACCCTGCAGATGCTTTGGTTTCACCGAGTTCTGTCCGGAACATCGGTGTGGATTCTCTGAGCCACACTAGGACCAGCCACTGTGGATTCTCTGAGTTGTACTAAGGGCAGACACGTGGATTCTCTGAGCCACACTAGGGTCAGCCACATGGGTTCTCTGAGCCACACTGGAACCAGCCACCATGGATTCCCTGAGCCACACTAGAACCAGCCACGTGGATTCTCTGAATCACACTAAGGGCAGCCAGATGGATTCTCTCAGCCACACTAGGGTCAGCCACATGGGTTCTCTGAGCCACACTGGAACCAGCCACGTGGATTCTGAGCCACACTAGAACCAGCCACCATGGATTCCCTGAGCCACACTAGAACCAGCCATGTGGATTCTGAGCCACACTAGAACCAGCCACGTGGATTCTGAGCCACACTAGGGCCAGCCATGTGGATTCTCTGAATCACACTAAGGGCAGCCAGATGGATTCTCTCAGCCACACTAGGGTCAGCCACATGGATTCTCTTAGCCACATGGATTCCCTGAGCCACACTAGAACCAGCCACGTGGATTCTGAGCCACACTAGGACCAGCCACAAGGGTTCTCTGAGTCACACTAGGACCAGGCATATGATTTCTGTGAGTCACACTAGGACTAGCCACGAGAGTTCTCTGAGCCACATTAGGACCAGCCACGTGGTTTCTCTCAGCCACAGTAGGACCAGCGACGAGGGTTCTCTGAGCCACACCAGGACCAGCCACATGCGTTCTCTGAGCCATGCTAGGGCCAGCCATACAGAAGCTTTGGGATTTTGGGACCTCTGCCATGAGTAATGGCGTAAGATCTCTAGGGAGCGAGGGGGTTACTTCACTTCCTTACTTTCATGGGTTTTCTCCCTTTACATCTTAGCACGTAAAATGTGTGCAGGACCGGGCACGCCAAGTCTTTACTACTGTGAATAGTGCCACAGTAAACGTATGTGTACATGTGTCTTTATAGTAGAATGTACAAGCCCATCAAAAAGTGGGCAAATGATATGAACAGAGACTTCTCCAAAGAAGGCATTTATGCAGCCAACAAGCGTATGAAAAAGCCCATCATCACTGGTCATTAGAGAAATGCAAATCAAAACCACAGTGAGATACCATCTCACGCCAGTTAGAATGGCCATCATTAAAAAGTCAGGAAACAGGCTGGGCGCGGCGGCTCACGCCTGGAATCCCAGCACTTTGGGAGGCTGAGGCGGGTGGATCATGAGGTCAGGAGATCAAGACCATCCTGGCTAGCATGGTGAAACCCCGTCTTTACTAAAAATACAAAAAATTAGCCGGGCGAGGTGGTGGGCGCCTGTAGTCTCAGCTACTCGGGAGGCTGAGGCAGGAGAATGGCGTGAACCCAGGAGGCAGAGCTTGCAGTGAGCTGAGATCCCGCCGCTGCACTCCAGCCTGGGCGACACAGCGAGACTCCGTCTCAAAAAAAAAAAAAAGGTCAGGAAACAACAGGTGCTGGAGAGGATGTGGAGAAATAGGAACACTTTTACACTGTTGGTGGGAGTGTAATCTAGTTCGACCATTGTGGAAGACAGTGTAGCACTTCCTCAAGGATCTGGAACTATTCATTGATACTTTGCTATTTTTTTCTTTTAGATAGGAATATGTTGAAAGATAGATAAATATAACCAAGTGTAAAAGTATGCAAAAGAGGATGTATAATGTGTGCATACATACTTCCATATATATTTTTTGAGACGGGGTGTCTGTGATACAATTAAAGGGTTGCTGGCCAGGTGTGGTGGCTCACACCTGTAATCCCAGCACTTTGGGAGGCTGAGGCAGGCTGATCACCTGAGGTGCACAATCCACCCAGTCTGTGGTATTCTGTGACAGCAGCCTGACATGGACTAAGACACCTCATAAGAAGAGGGGACGAGGACAGACACCCATCGCCCAGACTGGAGTTCAGTGGCACCATCTCAGCTCACTGCAACCTCCGCCTCCCGGGTTTAAGTGATTCTCTTGCCTCAGCCACCTGAGTAGCTGGGATAACAGGCGTCCGCTACCACACCTGGCTAATTTTTGTATTTTTAGCAAAGAGATGGAGTTTTGCTGTGTTGCCTAGACTGGTCTTGAACTCCTGACCTCAAATGCTCCACCTACCTCAGCCTCCCAAAGTGCTGGGATTACCAGGTATGAGCCACCGCGCCCAGCCAGAGGCTTTTATTTCCTATAACAAAAATGTTTACAATATCACACAACATCTTGATGGTTACAGAGACAGATAATTGTCATGAAACTAGGAATGATTGTCAGGAAACAATCTCACGCCAAAAGTAGGGATAACTACTTTCTTTCTTTGAGTCTTCTTCTAGGACACCAAATAACAAGCCTTTAACTGTTTTTTGTTTGGTTTTGTTCTTGTTTTTTGTTTTTGTTTTTTTTTTTTTTTTTTTTTTGAGATGGAGTCTTGCTCTGTCACCCAGGCTGGACTGGAGTGCAGTGGCATGATCTTGGCCCACTGCAACGTCCTCCTCCCGGGTTCAAGCAATTCTCCTGCTTCAGCCTCCCAAGTAGCTGAGATGTTAGGCACGTGCCACCATGCCTGGCTAATTTTAGTATTTTGTTGCACAGACTGGAGTGCAGTAGCAGGATCTCAGCTGACTGCAACCTCCACCTCCCGGTTTCAAGCAATTCTCCTGCCTCAGCCTCCCCAGTAGTTGGGATTATAGGTATGCGCCACCACGCCAGGCTAACTTGTTGTTTTGTATTTTCAGTAGAGACGGAGTTTCACCATGTTGGCCAGGCTGGTCTTGAACTCCTGACCTCAAGTGATCCACCTGCCTCAGCCTCCCAAAGTGCTGGGATTACAGCTGTGAGCCACTGTGCCTGGCCAACAAGGCTTCCTTTAATTCTTTTTGTTTAATGTTTACCAAAAGGGATGACACAGTTGAAAAGCGGCTTTTACACAACTCTTTCCTAGACCAGAAAAATCAGTATCAATAGGGATCTTGTTTGAAATGCAGATGCTTGGGCCGGGCACGGTGGCTCACACCTGTCATCCCAGCACTTTGGGAGGCCGAGGCGGGTGAATCACTTGCGGTCGGGAGTTTGAGACCAGCCTGGCCAACACGGTGAAACCCCGTCTCTACTAAAAATACAAAAATTAGCCAGGCGTGGTGGCACACACGTGTAATCCCAGCTACTCAGGAAGCTGAGGCAGGAGAATTGCTTCAACTGGGACTCAAAAGGCAGAGGTTGCAGTGAGCCAAGATCCTGCCACTGCCCTCCAGCCTGGGCTACAAAGCAAGATTCTATCTCAAAGAAAGAAAGAAGAAAAGAAATGCAGATGCTCACATTCTCAGATCATCCTCCAGATCTGCTAAGCCCAAATTTTGGAGAGCAGGGGTTGGCGAGCAGACGGTCTTTGGGGAATTCTGATGTGTGCTAAAATGTGAGAACCACTTGAATTTAAAATACACCGCCTTTTTTTTTTTTTTTTGGTATGAAAGATGTGATTCTTGGCTTTCGCCTGATATAATTATTGCCAGTAATTAGTGTTAATTGCCAAGATTGATTTACTGGCTTGGAAAATTAGTGTTCTTATAAAGGAATAAATCACAGCGTTGTAATGTATTCCAAAAATCCAAGAGAGTTTTTACACATGAGAGAGCCCGTCTGCTCAACTTGGCTGTACCGAATCATCCCCGTGGTGAAATAAATTTCAGTGGAAAGCACTTTGGGACGCCGAGGCGGGTGGATCACCTGAGGTCAGGAGTTCGAGACCAGCCTGGTCAACATGGCAAAACCCCATCTCTACTAAAATTACAAAAATTAGCCAGGCATGGTGGCACATGCCTGTAATCTCAGCTACTTGGGAGGCTGAAGCAGGAGAATTGCTTGAACCAGGGAGGCGGAAGTTGCAGTGAACCAAGATCATGCTATTGCACTCCAGCCTGGGCGACAGAGCAAGACTCCATCGCAAAAAAAAAAAAAAAAAAAGGCAGGCACAATGGTTCACACCTGTAATCCCAGCACTTTGGGAGGCCGAGGGGGGCAGATCACGAAGTCAGGAGATCAAGACAAACCTGGCCAACATGGTGAAACCCCGTCTCTACTAAAAATACAAAAATTAGCTGAGCGTGGTTGTGCACACCTGTAGTCCCAGCCACTCAGGAGACTGAGGCAGGAGAATCACTTGAACCCAGGAGACGGAGCTTGCAGTGAGCTGAGATTGCACCACTGCACTCCAGCCTGGTGACAGAGCGAGGCTCCGTCTGAAAAAGAAAAAAAACTTCTCTTTGTTCACAGTGTTTTCTGAGTTCCTGGTGGGCGGCTTGTTATCAAGGATATTAAATGTAGGTGATAGTTATGAAGACTATTAAATGTAGATATCCTACAAAGAGTGTAATGGAGTTGTTTGTACTGTCAAAGGGAAAATTCAATTTAGACATGAAGGATTGTTATAATACTTACAAGTGTGTTGGATGCCACCCGTTCTTGCTCATTAAAACAGTGATTATCATCAGGTTTAATGAGCAGTGGAAAAATAGCTCCAGTCGACTAGGTTATGAGCAGTTGATTGAGTTTCTGTAATTGCATTGGCCATTTCATTACGCATGGATGTCCTGCAACTGAAATATGTTGCAATACATAGGCAGTCAACATTAAAAAAAAAAACAGAAAACCTCCATCATCTTTGCTTCTGCACAAGTACCTGTGAAAGTGGATAAATAATCAATGCAAAAACTGCCTGTTGATCCGTATAAAAGGACACCGCCTACCGAGACTGGCTGTTGGGGCACCGAGATACGACACGTATGCATCCTACTTATCCATCACAATAACTTACAAAGGTTCCTTTTTTTTTTTTTTTTTTTTTTTTGAGACAGAGTCTTACTCTGTCGCCCAGGCTGGGGTGCAGTGGCACGATCTCGACCCATTGCAATCTTCACCTCCCAGGTTCACGCCTGCCACCACGCCCAGCTAATTTTTTGTATTCTTGATAGAGACAGGGTTTCACCTTGTTACGATCTCCCGACCTTGTGATCCACCCACCTCAGCCTCCCAAAGTGCTGGGATTACAGGCGTGAGCCACCGCGCCCGGTCTTATAAACACTCAAAGTATGTTCAGCCTTCACGATTTTTAATAACAAGAAGAGAGTAATGTTTTATATAATCAGCGAGAAATGGAGAACTCAAATACCCTTTTTTAAGATCCAGATTTAGCAGCAAGTGGTTGTTCTTCAGTTTGTTCTTCAACAAGAAAGCTCATCGAATGATTTTTGTTTTGTTTTGTTGTTTTGGACAGCGTCTCCCTGTCTCGCCCAGGCTGGAGTGCAGTGGCGCCATCTTGGCTGACTGCCGTGTCTGCCTCCCAGGCTCAAATGGTTTTCTCCCACCTCAGCCTTGCAACTAGCTGGGACCACAGGTGTGCTTTACCACACCCAGCTACTGTTTTGTAGTTTTTGTAGAGGTAAGGTCTTACTATACTGCCCAGGCTGGTCTCGAACTCCTGTACTCAAGGGACCTGCCTGCTTCAGTCTCCCTAAGTGCTCAGATTACGTGAGTGAGCCACCACACCCGGCCTAATACCAACGACTTTTGTCCTTAGGGTTTCGTTTACAAGCCTTAATGGGTGTGTTCTGTGTATCTGCTTTCATGATTTTCCATTTCTGGTGTGGATATTTCTTCATCCCTAACCCCCACCCCGGGACTCTCTCCTGAACCTACGTGCCCCTCTTGGATTGATTTCTTCACCTCCCGTAGAGAAATGTATTGACTTTCCCCCGCCCCCACACCGTATTTTTAAACAATCTTCGTTGTCTCTTCTCCACGCACGCTGCTGTGTAAAACCGTAATTACAGAGCCAACCCCTCCATTTACTCTGGAAAAATCTGCCTTTGGATGATGCATTGTCTGCTTTTTCAAGTAACCATGCCTCTGACCCGTCAATCAGATCCCGGAGATCCAGAACCAAATGCTTGTAGGTGATATTTGAAAGACGCTCATGTCAGCAGGAAAGCAAGTCCTTGCTTCTCTGCACTTAATAACTCCCTGTTTCCTGGACCCTCCTCTTCCCCCCGGGGTGAGGAGATTGGAGAACTTTGCCTTAAAAAGGTGTCTGGACAGTAATTGGGGGTTTGCAGTTTATCTTGGATCAAAGAGGGGACTTGAGCTGTGCACTGCGCAATTTCCTTGTCTTAATTCTTCCAGTCTCTTAAATTTCTTTCTATTTATTTTTTATTATTTTTAAAATTTTTTTATTTTTTTGAGACAGAGTTTTCCTCTTGTCACCCAGGCTGGAGTGCAATGGCACGATCTCAGTCAGCTCACTGCAACCTCCACTTCCCGGGTTCAAGTGATTCTCCTGCCTCAGCCTCCAGAGTAGCTGGGACTACAGGCACCCACCCCCACGCCCGGCTAATTTTTGTATTTTCAGTAGAGACGCGGTTTCACCATGTTGGTCATTCTGGTCTCTGTTTGAAATGCTTGTTCCCCGGTGCCATAAATAAATAGCACTTGAACATAAATTTAATTTCCTCAGCAAGGCCATTTTTATACTTTCTGCAGGAAGGGTACACTCGATAGCAGTTTGACCACGAGGGTACAGCGAACAAAGGAGACAGAGAGTACAGCGAACAAAGGCGACAGGGTCATTTATAACCGGACACGTCCACCCTACGCTGTGTCTGGTTTCCATGGGCTGGAACGGGCCCTCACATTCCGTATTTGTCCCGATCAGCCAGCAACTTAGAACTTGTTAAAAGAGGCAAAGGCAGAGGGGAACAAAGGAAGGAGGAAGTCACTTGTGGAATGGTGGGAAAAGTAAAGACAGACCCAAATAAGGAAGGAGGAACACGCTCTGACCTCATGCTTGCTTGGACCAGCATAAGCATGCCAGGGCAGATATTTAGGCTACGTTGTGGGAGCCCGGAACATAAAGTACATGGATTTCTTTATCACGGCTAGCGGATACTTACGAACGTTCGCGCAGGTCTTGGAATACGTTTTGCTTCTCGGAGAAGTTCCTATGTGTTCCTAATTAGATGGGGAGGAAAGCCTTTGAAGAGGAACCTTTATTTTTTCCAGGCCCAATGTCAGATTCTGGCGTGCGGCTTTCTGCTCCCCATGGCTGCGTGACGAGACAGCGGCTGGAGGCGGAACTGGGTCCCTGGAGGGCATAAATGAGGGCGTCACTTCTCCTCATGAAGCAATTCAAATATGCCTTTTGGACAACGGCAAAGGGACATCTCAGAAAATCTCAGCTCAGGTTGCGATTCCCCCCGGGGCGAGCTTCCCGAGCCGTGTGATCCCCTCTGTCTCCGGTTACACGAAGGTGGGAGCATTGCTTGGTTGCCAAGAGCACAGTGTTGGGGCTCAGAAAACGATCCCCTAAATGTTTCAGAGGCATTGGAACCAGAGCAACTCTGCCATGTTGAATCGGGTCTGGGTAAGATGCGGCTGAGACCGGCTGGGCTGCCTTCTCTGGAGGTGGGTGAGGCAATTCCAGGTCACAGGATGACAGAGGACGTCAGCACAAGGCACAGGTCACAGAGACCCTGCTGATAAAGCAGGTTGCGGGAAAGCCGGCAAATTCCGCCAAAACCGAGATGGCGATGAGAGTGACCGCTGGGCATGCTCTCTGGTCATGATACGCTAATTCTAATGCATTAGCTGCTAGGAAACAGTGTGCAGATGCCACGACATGGTCTGAAAGTGGGGATGGACCTTCAGCTGCGGGAATTGGTGACCCCTTTCCTAGAAGACTCATGAGTAATCCACCCCTTGGTTAGCGGATCATCAAGAAATAACCGTAAAAATGGGCAACCAGCAGCTCTCGGGGCTGCTCTGGCTATGGAGTACACATTCTTTATTCCTCTACTCTCCTAATAAACTTGCTTTCACTTTACTCTGTGGACCCCCCCGGAGTTCTTTCCACAAGATCCAAGAACCCTTTCCAACTGCTGAAGGGATGGGGTGATGTGCCCACCTCCGCCTCCCAAGGTGCTGCTGGGATTATAGATGGGACCCACTGCACCCAGCCGGAATAGACTTTTTCACTCAATTTTTAATTTTTTTTTTTTTGAGATGGAGTCTCACTCTGTTGCCCAGGCTAGAGTGCACTGGCGCAATCTCGACTCACTGCAACCTCCACCTCCTGGGTTCCAGCGATTCTCCTGCCTCAGCCTCCCGAGTAGCTGCGGCTACAGGCATGCGCCACCACTCTTGGCTAATTTTTTGTATTTTTAGTAGAGACGCGGTTTCACCGTGTTTGTTAGGATGGTCTCGATCTCCTGACCTCATGATCCGCCCGCCTCGAGCTCCCAAAGCCCTGGGATTACAGATGTGAGCCATCATGCCCAGCCCAAGGTTTAAATTCTTAATATCAGTTTCAAGCAGTGGTTTTAGTAAAAGATATTCATAGGCCAGGTGTGGTGGCTCACGCCTGTGATCCCAGCACTTTGGGAGGTCAAGATGGGCGGTTCACTTGAAGTCGGGAGTTCGAGACTGGCCTGGCCAACACAGTGAAACCCCAGCTGTACTGGAAATACAAAAATTAGCCGGGCGTGGTGTCGGGCACCTGTATTCCCAGCTACTCGGGAGGCTGAGGCAGGAGAATCACTTGAACCCGGGAGGCGGAGGTTGCAGTGAGCCAAGATCGTGCCACCGCACTCCAGCGTGGGCTACAGAGCAAGACTCTTTCTCAAAAAAAAAAAAAAAAAAGACCACACAAAAAGGGCCAGGCATGGTGGCTCACGCCTGTAATCCCAGCACTTTGGGAGGCTGAGGTGGGGGGATCACGAGGTCAGGAGATCGAGACCATCCCGGCTAACACGGTGAAACCCCGTCTCTACTAAAAATAAAAATAAAAACATTAGCCGGGCGTGGTGGCGGGCGCCTGCAGTCCCAGCAACTCAGGAGGCTGAGGCAGGAGAATGGCGTGAACCCGGGAGGTGGAGGTTGCAGTGAGCCAAGATTATGCCACTGCACTCCAGACTGGGCGACAGAACGAGACTCCGTCGCAACAAAAAAACCAAAAAAAAGAGATTTATGATTTTAAAGATTGAGTTACATGTTGTGAAGTTGCCCTCCCAAAAGGTATGTACAAGTGTATGTGCACGCCCTTCTTTTGGGTGTCCGGCCAATTCTCCCCGTGTTCTTCACAGTGGAAATGATGGTTTCTCGGAATGTTGCCAGTGTTACAGGAAAACAGATGGAGGGTCATTCCCTCTGAAGATCTGCTGAAAAATCAACTTGCAAAAGCAGATGAATGGGAGAAAAGGCATACAATGTTTACTCAGTGTATACGTACATGCTTTCATCTTCTTGGTTTTCTTTTATGTGCTTGCCTTGGGAAAAGCATTCTCATTTTTCTTCTCCAGATCTTCTCCAGAGTCTCGCTCCGTCGCCCAGGCTGGAGTGCAGTGGCGTGATCTCAGCTCACTGCAAGCTCCGCCTCCTGGGTTCACGCCATTCTCTTGCCTCAGCCTCCCGAGTAGCTGGGACTACAGGCGCCCGCCACCACGCCCGGCTCACTTTTTGTATTTTTAGTAGAGATGGGGGTTCACCGTATCAGCCAGGATGGTCTCAAACTCATGACCTGGGGATCCGCCCACTTCAGCCTCTCAAAGTGCTAGGATGACAGGTGTGAGCCACCGCACCTGACCCTCAATATTGTATTCTTATTCAGGAACAGCCTTTGTTGGTAAGAGGTATTGGATTTTCACTGATGCGTTTTCTGAAACACATATGATGACAGATGTCTTTCTTTTAATCTTTGGAATGTGTTAAACATTCTTTTAGGCTTTTTGATCTTATTTATTTAACATAATTATCATGCTGATATTCAAAATATATCTGAGATGGCTTTGCGAACCCCGAAAACTTGAGACAGGTGTCAGTTAATTTAGAAAGTCTGTTTTGCCACATTTGAGGACGCGTGCCTGTGACACAGCCTTAGGAAATCCTGACGACATGGGTGCAAGGTCGTTGGGGCACAGCTTTTGTGGTTGTTGTTGTTGTTGTTGTTTTTGAGACAGTGTCACTCTGTTGCCTAGGCTGGAGTGCAAATGGTGCAATCTCAGCTCACTGCAATCTGCGCCTCCCAGGTTCAAGCAATTCTCCTGCCTCAGCCTCCTGAGTAGCTGGGACTACAGGCACATGCTACGTTGCCTGGCTAATTTTTTAATTTTTTTTTTAGTAGAGATGGGGTTTTGCCATGTTGGCCAGCCTGGTCTCGAACTCCTGACCTTGTGATCTGCCCACCTTGGCCTCCCAAAGTGCTGGGATTACAGGCGTGAGCCACTGCGTCTGGCCACAGCTTGGTTTTATACGTTTTAGGGAGACATGAGACATCAATCAATATATGTAAGAACTACGTTGGGGTGGGTGCTGTGGCTCACACCTGTAAACCCAGCACTTTGGGAGGCTGAGGCAGGTGGATCACCTGAGGTCAGGAGATCGAGACCAACCTGGCCAACATGGTGAAACCCCATCTCCACTAAAAATACAAAAAGTTAACTGGACGCGGTGGCAGGCTCCGGTAATCCCAGCTACTCGAGAGGCTGAGGCAGGAGGATGGCTTGAACCCAGGAGGGGGAGGTTGCAGTGAGCCAAGATTGTGCCATTGCACTCCAGCCTGGGTAACAAGAGCAAACTCCATCTCAAATATAAAGAAGTAGGGTCCTTGACAGGTGGGGACAACTGGAAACAGGGAGGGGGCTTCCAGGTCACAGGTGAGACCCAGATGGTTGCGTTCGTTTGGATTTCTGATGAGCCTTCCCAAAGGAGGGGATCAGATATGCGTCTGTCTCAGTGAGCACAGGCATGACTTTGAATAGAATGAAAGGCAGGTTTGCCTTCAGCAGGTTCCAGCTGGACTTTTCCTTTGAGCTTCCTGATTTTGGAGGGCCAAGATATTTTCCTTTCACAGCTTCCATCAGGATACATATACCATGTAGTTAATTCAGAAAATTAGGCCGGGTGCGGTGGCTCACGCCTGTCATCCCAGCACTTTGGGAGACCAAGGCGGGCGGATCACGAGGTCGGGAGATCGAGACCATCCTGGCTAACACGGTGAAACCCCGCCTCTACTAAAAATACAGAAAATTAGCCAGGCGTGGTAGTGGGTGCCTGTAGTCCCAGCTACTCGGGAGGCTGAGGCAGGAGAATGACTTGAACTCGGGAGGCGGAGCTTGCAGTGAGCTGAGATTGTGCCACCGCACTCCAGCCTGGGCGACACAGCAAGTCTATGTCTCAAAAAATAATAATAAAAATAAAAAATAGAATATATATCTAAAAGAAGCAATGAACCTTCATCCACCTTGAAATATTGTTACAATAATTGTGTAGCAAATTGATCGCCTCTGGGCATCTTCGGAGCCCAGAGGAAAGGACATTATTGCTCAAATACTTCTCTTTGTCTTATTTAAAAGAACTATGAGGCCAATTCTAAGGCCAATGATGTATTCCTAACATTAAATTCTAAAAGGAGTCTATAATGGTTGTGTGCCTTCAAGGGACATTATGTAACAACACAAATAACATCTCTTTAAAAAGTGTTTCTAAGGCATCAAGAGAAAAAGTGGAACATATTTACAGGAGCAAAGCTGGAAACATCCAGTTTTCTCTGTGTCTGATGATTGGGGTTACCGGAGAGGGGAGAGGCACGTTTCTCACTTTACCACAGTTATCTGATCGATTTTTATCACTATGTCCTTGATACTAAAACATTTCTCTAAACTGCTTGAACCAAGGTGCAAAGAGTTTAACGCGTGCTTAGT
This sequence comes from Macaca mulatta, assembly GCF_049350105.2. Lineage (NCBI taxonomy): Eukaryota > Metazoa > Chordata > Mammalia > Primates > Cercopithecidae > Macaca > Macaca mulatta. The sequence goes on along the minus strand of NC_133426.1, from coordinate 1,768,133 downwards.
ACACTGCAGAGCTTGCAATAGATGTGAGGGAAATTCTTGATAGCTTGGTAAGTTTGCCAAATTGCTCTTATGGATGTCTTTTATGATTTGAGACTCAAGAAGACCACGTGTGGCCAGGCGCGGTGGCTCACGCTTGTCGTCCCAGCACTTTGGGAGGCCAAGGCGGGTGGATCACCCGAGGTCAGGAGTTCAAGACCAGCCTGGCCAACATGGTGAAACCCCATCTCTAGTAAAAATACAAAAAATTAGCCGGGTTTGGTGACGGGAGCCTGTCATCCCAGCTACTCTGGAGGCTGAGGCACGCGATTCGCTTGAACCCGGAAGGCGGAGGTTGTGCCACTGTACTCCAGCCTGGGTGACAGAATGAGAATCTGTCTCAAAAAAACAAAAAAAAAAACAAGACCGCATGGAAAGCCAGGTGCAGTGGCTCCTGCCTGTAATCCCAGCACTTTGGGAGGCTGAAGCAGGTGAATAACTTGAGGTCAGGAGTTTGAGACCAGCGTGGTCAATATGGTAAAACTCCAGTCTTTACTGAAAATCCAGAACATTAGCAGAGTGTGGTGGCAGGTGCCTGTAGTCCCAGCTACTGGAGAGGCTGAGGCAGGAGAAGTGCTTGAACCGGACAGGTGTAGGTTGCAGTGAGCCAAGATTGCACCACTGCACTCCAGCCTGGGCGACAGAGTGAGACTCTGTCTCAAAAAAAGTTAAATAAAAATAAAAAATTAGTAACGTAATTTAACGTGTCTGACCCCAATACAATTAAGGGATGAGTCTGTAATACGAAGGTGAACTAGAACAATCCGCACGCATTGGAAAACTGGCCAAGAGATGGCATGATCACACGTGGGTCCAGGGGAGGTGGCTGCCTATCGATGTGGCCACTGGCACAGATGCTGCGCGGATGAGGCCCTTAGGCAGGAATATACCGTCAGCCTCTGACACCTTCTCCTGCTTGCCCCGCAGTGCCTGCTACTCAGCCCACGCAGCGTACGCCCAGAGCAAGCTGGCCCTCGTCCTGTTCACCTACCACCTCCAGCGGCTGCTGGCGGCTGAGGGAAGCCACGTGACCGCCAACGTGGTGGACCCTGGGGTGGTCCACACGGACCTCTACCAGCACGTGTTCTGGGGCACCCGTCTGGTAATGAAGCTTTTCAGCTGGTTGCTTTTCAAGGTAAGCCCCTTCTGCTTCTCTGATTCATGGCTACACGTGAAGATGCTGCGGGAAAGGGGGTCCCAATCCAGACCCCAAGGGAAGGTTCTTGGATCTCGTGCAAGAAAGAATTCAGGAGGAGTCTGCGGTGCACAGCGAAAGCAAGTTTATTGAGAAAGTAGAGGAATAAAGAATGGCTGCTCCGTAGACAGACCAGCCCTGAGGGTTGCTGGTGGCCCATTTTTATGGTTATTTCTTGATGATACGCTAAACAAGGGATGGATTATTCATGCCTCCCCTTTTTAGACCATACAGGGTAGCTTTCTGATGTTGCCGTGGCATTTGTAAGTGTCATGGTGCTGGTGGGAGTGTAGCAGTGAGGACAACCAGAGGTCACTCTCGTCTCCATTTTGCTTTTTGTGGGTTCTGGCCGACTTCTTTACTGCAACCTGTTGTATCAGCAAGGTCTTTCTGACCTGTACCTTGTACCGACCTCTTATCTCATCCTGCGACTTGGAATGCCTTAACCGTCTGGGAATGCAGCCCAGTAGGTCTCCGCCTCATTTCACCCAGCCCCCATTCAAGATGGAGTCACTGTGGTTCACACACCTCTGACACAGCCACTTCCAGGCCGCGTGTGCGGTGTTGGGGGCTCGCATTTGGTGATGTGTTTGTACATTCTCACCCCAAAGCCTTGGTTGCCTGCGAGCTCGGTGGGTGACGCTGTGTAGCTGTGTAGCGTAGGGAAGGGAAAGGCCAAGGGAAAAACATCCCCCTTTGCATTTTGAAGGTTGGCTGAAAAATCAACGCCCAAAATACAGTTTCCCTTATTGAAAGATGAATAAAGGAAATGACAGGCAAGTGTATTCTCATACATGGAGGAGAATGTCAGAGGAACTGCCCCGTTGCAGAAGGGGGTACACATGCTTTTGTCCTCTTCTCCTTAGGGGAAAGGGAGTGGGGGATTGGGGGGGAATTTAGGGAACAGCAAATGATTTTTAAGGGAAGTCAATGGGTTTGAGCATGTACAGTGGCCCAAAAACAGATCATGTGTTTTGTTGTTGTTGTTTGTTTGCTTGTTTTTTTTTTTTTGAGATGGAGTTTCGTGCTTTGTTGCCCAGACTGGAGTGCGGTGGCACGACCTCTGCCCAGTGCAGCCTCCGCCTCCCGGGTTCAAGCGATTCTCCTGCCTCAGCCTCCGGAGTAGCTGGGATTACAGGCGTGAACCCCCACAGCCGGCTAATTTTGTATTTTTAGTAGAGATGGGGTTTCGCCATGTTGGCCAGGCTGGTCTTGAACTCCTGACCTCATGATCCGCCCGCCTCGGCCTCCCAAAGTGCTGGGATGACAGGCCTGAGCCACCGCGCCCGGCCTCAGATAATGGTTTATGACGAGTCTGTCCAGGGACAGAGGCTGTTGAGCCCGCAGAACAGACAGTGGTTTATGAGAAATCTCTGCAGGGCTGTTGGCAGACGTCAGTCTTTCCTCCCGCGATGTGGGTTCAGAAACTCAGGGAAGGGGCCAGTGGTCATTTTTCTTCTTTGGCGGGTCCGGACTTCAGGGAATTTCAGAGAACAATTTCATCCTGTGCATCGGGAGACACAGAGGACCCAGGACGGGGAGGTCAGAGAGATCTTGAGGCGTCTTCAGTTCCGCAGGATAAAGCCCCGTACTTTGGGGTATTGGTTTTTAAGATCCAGCCACTGAATGGTCCCACGTTTCTGCAATGATCTGTGTTGTTGTGATGCGTTATCTTCTTAAGCACTGCAGGATTTCATGCCCCAGCCATTCCCTTGAGTTTTTTTCTCTGTCTGTTTGTTTGAGATGGAATCTCTCTGTCGCCCAGGCTGGAGTGCCGTGGTATGATCTCGGCTCACAGCAACCTCCGCCTCCTGGGTTCAAGCAATTCTCCTACCTCAGCCTCCTGAGTAGCTGGGACTACAGGTGTGCACCACCACGCCTGGCTAGTTTTTGTATTTTTAGTAAAGACAGGGTTTCACCATGTTGGCCAGGCAGGTCTCGAACTCCTGACCTGCCTCAAGTAATCTGCCCGCCTTGGTCTCCCGAAGTGCTGGGATGACAGAAGTGAGCGACCGTGCCTGTCCCCCTTGAGGTCTTTTGCAGTGATATGTGTCTGGGAGCTATAGATTTACTTTCTTTCCTGTCTATCTCAAGTTGGGATTCTAAAGTTTTAATGATTTGTTTACAAAACAAAGAAAGAACCTCGAGAAGCTTTTCTGTTTTTCCTATTACCTTGCAGAATCGTCTAATTAGCATTTTTTAAAAGCACCTGCTTTTGAAACACTGCCACGATTCGCCTTCAAAACCGCGTGGGTTGAGGAATTTTCAGAAGAGCGATTCTAACTCAGCTTTCAAAATTCCTGGGGCGTCTATTGCTTTGTTGAAGTTTTCCACCTCTTTCTGAGTCAGTTTAGACAGCTTTTCCCTTAGATAATTGTCTGTTTCGTCAAGTTTTGGAATTAATGCTTGGTTACAAATTTCCTTTTCTCCCTCTTGGACTCCTGGCATTGCTCTTCGTTTCATCTGAAAGTCTCTCATGAAATGAGCTGCGCTCCTCCATCGCACACGTTTTCGGGGGATTAATTCCTTCCCTTATTTTGCAGTTTGCTTTCTTATCAATTCTTCTTCGAATCTCTAATTCCTCAAGCAATGGAATTTCTTTTTTTCTTTTTCCTTTTTTTTGTTTTTTGAGACAGAGTCTCGCTGTGTCACCCAGGCTGGCGTGCAGTGGCGTGATCTCGGCTCACTGCAACCTCCGCCTCCCGGGTTCAAGTGATTCTCCTGCCTCAGCCTCCCCAGTAGCTGGGATTACAGGTGCCCGCCACCATGCCTGGCTAAGTGTTGTATTTTTAGTAGGGATGGGGTTGCACCATGTTGCCCAGGCTGGTCTCGAACTCCTGACCTCAGGTGATCCACCCGCCTCGGCCTCCCTACGTGCTGGGATGACAGTCGTGAGCCACTGCGCCCAACTGTACTGCCCTTATTTTGCAGTTTGCTTTCTTATCCATTGTTCTTTGCATCTCTAGTTCCTCAAGCAAAGGAATTTCAAAATATTAGTTACTGTATTAAGCACTAAGTTTTTGCTAGCGAGACACCACAATTTGGATACATTCCATGCTTATAAAACCCCCATGAATCCCTCAGAGTGACTTTGGTATCCAAGGAGAACATTTGCTGTTTTTCTCTTTTTAAATTTTTTTTTTTTTTTTTTTTTTTTTTGAGACGGAGTCTGCCTCTGTGGCCCAGGCTGGAGTGCAGTGGCACGATCTTGGCTCACTGCAAGCTCTGCCTCCCGGGTTCACGCCATTCTCCTGCCTCAGCTTCCCGAGTACCTGGGACCACAGGTGCCCACCACCACGCCTGGCTAATTTTGTGTGTGTGTGTGTGTGTGTGTATTTTTAGTAGAGACAGGGTTTCACCGTGTTAGCCAGGATGGTCTCGATCTGCTGACCTCGTGATCCGCCCTCCTCGGCCTCCCAGAGTGCTGGGATTACAGGCATGCGCCACCGCGCCCGGCCTCTTTTAAATTTTTTAGTGACCAGGTCTTGCTCTGTTACCCTGGCTGCAGTGCATTTTTTTTTTTTTGTAGAGACGGAATGTTGCTATTCACCCAGGGTGGTCTTGTGCACTGGGATTATGATACAATGCCTGGCGGCAGCCTTGAAATCCTGGCCTCAGGTGATTCTCCTACCTCTGCCTCCCAGAGTGCTGGGATGACAGGATGAGCCACCGTGGCTGGCCTTTTTTTTTTTTCCGTAAATATTTAACAAGCAAAGTGGAACTTTAGCCACATGAATCATTCTTTAATCCTTTGATCATCATCTGCACATTTCGATTAAAAATAACCACGGGGCGTTGCTTGAGTCACACTCTGCCTTTGTATAAGAGACAACATGATGGAAACTTTAAAATTCTAGAGTAGAAGAAATATGCATTAGCCTGACAATGAAATTAAAATAATCTAAGAATTTTGAAGAAAAGGCTATCCAGCAGCAGTAGCTTGATGCTGCCTTTATAATGCTAATTCTGTATTGCTGTATATGTATTATTTACTAGTGCGTATGCATGCACGCATTGTATATTTAGACTTGGAAGATCAGCTGGGTGCCGTGTCTCATGCCTGTAATCCCAGCACTTTGGGAGGTCAAGCTGGGCAGATTACTTGAGGTCAAAAGTTCAAGACCAGCCTGGCAAACATAGTGAAACACCATCTCTATTAAAAAATACAAAAAAATGAGCCAAGCGTCGTGGTGCGTGCCTGTCATCCAAGCTACTTGGGAGGCTGAGGCAGGAGAATTGCCTGAACCCAGGAGGCGGAGGTTGCAGTGAGCTGAGATTGCACCACTGCACTCCAGCCTGAAACTCCATCTCAAAAAAAAAAAACAAACCAAGAAAGACAAACGTTGCAGGACCTGCCCAGTGGTCCCTGGAGAGAATCTGTGTGACGTACATATCTCTGTGATGTTTCATATCATCTGAGGGCATAGTTGTGTGTCACTCTGAAGCCGCTGTCCTCTGTGTCATCAGAACACATGGACTCGATTCCAGTTTCACAGCCACTCACCTGGGCGACCAGTTACTACCTGGAGAAAAACCAGGAGGTTGGTTGGTTGGTTTTTGAGACAGGATCTCACCTTGTCCCCCAGGCTGGAGTGCAGTGGCACAATGACAGCTCATGGCAGCCTCGACCTGCTGGACTCAAACAATCATGCCACCTCCACCTCCTGAGTAGCTGGGACTACAGGAATGCACCACCACACCTGGCTAATTTTTTAAACATTTTTCGGTAGAGCCAGGGTCTTGCTACGTTGCTCAGCCTGGTCTCCAGTTCCTGGCCCCCAGCGATCCTTCTGCTGTGGCCTCCCCAAGCACTGGGATTATGGTTTGTGCGTTTATAAAGACGAGGGGTTTGATTTGTCCGGTATACAGATGCACCAGGCCATTCCTCATGCTGAGACATGCGGATGGTCTCAGCCTCGGTAGGAGAGTAGCTTATTAATCTTTCAGAGGGCATGTGTGCTCTTCAGACCTCTAGGAAGCTCCTCACAGCTTCATCAGTGAAACTCAGTAACCCCCTACAATGTAGGCCCCTCCGAGGGAGTCAGTGAACGTGACTGTTACCTCTCTTCCCACCCTCATTGTCTTAAGATCAATGGGTGTTACAAAAAAGAGCTATCGGCCACCGGGTTCCTGTGGTGACTCATGCCTGTAGTCCCAACACTTGGGGAGGCCAAAGCAGGTGGATCGCCTGAGGGCAGGAGTTTGAGACCAGCCTAACCAACATGGAGAAACCCCGTCTCTACTAGAAATACAAAAATTAGCCAGGTGCAGTGGCAGACACCTGTAATCCCAGCTACTTGGGAGGCTGAGACAGGAGAATCGCTTGAACCCAGGGGCGGAGATTGTGGTGAGCCGAGATCATGCCACTGCACTCCAGCCTGGGCAACAAGAGCGAAACTCCACCTCAAAAAAAAAAAAAAAAAAAAAAGCTATTGTAAATGCTGAGTGTATCAGCTCCACCGTACAGGACATCCTGACCACTTTGAAATCGTGTGATCAGGCCTGCCATCAACATGCACAAATTTGCAGTGTAGACTGTGCCCACTTCACCATGAAGCAGACCACTTGTATCATTGCTTGTCTTAAGCATGTGTTTGCATCCACCGTGCAGTCTAATGAAAATGTGTCTTGGGGTTGATTGGAACTTGGATTGACGTGCCGAGAGGGTGACGGGTTAATGAATCAAGTCAAGGATGCAGGTACTGGGAATTGTTTTTTATTTTTTTATTTTTTAAGATGGAGCTTTGCTCTGTTGCCCAGGCTGGAGTGCAGCGGTGCGATCTTGGCTCACTGCAAACTCCGCCTGCTGGGTTCAAGCAATTCTGCCTCAGCCTTCTGAGTAGCTGGGACCTCAGGTGCGTCCCACCATGCCTGGCAATTTTTATATTTTTAGTAGAGACAGGGTTTCAGTAGGTTTCAATGTGACCTCGAACTCACAGTCTCAAGTGAGCCACCTGCCTCAGCCTGCCAAAGTGCTGAGATTACAGGCATGAGACACCATACCCAGCCCCCCAATTTCTTTTTTTTTTTTAAATAAACAAATCTAACCACCCTAGCTGGACCTTCTGTTTCACCTGGGGACTGTCCCTGACTACAGTCTCCACTGCGGCAAATCCCCATATAGTAATCACTCATACAATTCACTTCCAGTCCCCCGTGCTCCACTGAAAATGCCCCAGGTGGCCGGGCGTGGTGGCTCACGCCTGTAATCCCAGTGCTTTGGGAGGCCGAGGCGGGTGGATCACCTGAGATCAGAAGTTGAAGACCAGCCTGGCCAACGTGGTAAAACCCCATCTCTACTAAAAATACAAAAATTAGCCGGGTGTGGTGGCGGGCGTCTGTCATCCCAGCTACTCGGGAGGCTGAGGCAGGAGAATCACTTGAACCCGGGAGCAGGAGGTTGCAGTGAGCCGAGATTGTACCACTGCGCTCCAGCCTGGGTGACAAGAGCGAAACTCCACCTCAGAAAAAAAAAGAAAAAAAAGAGAGGAAAAAAAGAAATTGCTCCAGGTGGAACCACCAGGGACTTCACCCCTTCCCTCCAACGTGCAAGCCTCGGCCCTGGTTGTTTCCTCCTCCACGCGTGCCCTTCCCCCAGGTATCCAGTCCCTCTCCTTCACTTCCTTCAGGCCTGTGCCAAAACCTCCGAACACAGGGCTTCGCCTGGGTGCTTGCTTTTCCCTTCACAAGGCTTTGTTTATCTTCATGGCTCCTCTCACCAACTGGCTGGTGTATTTATTGATTCCCTTATTTATTGTAAACTGAAGGAGTACGGGTACAGGTTTCTTTCTTTCTTTTTTTGAGATGCTCTGTTGCCTAGGCTGGAGTGCAGTGGCACGGTTTTGGCTCACTGCAACCCCTGCCCCCCGGGTTCAAGCGATTCTACTGCCTCAGCCCCCCGAGTAGCTGGGATTACAGGCATGTCCCACTATGCCCAGCTAATTTTCATATTTTTAATAGAGATGGGATTTCACCATGTTGGCCAGGATGGTCTTGATCTCTTGACGTCGTGATCCGCCTGCCTTGGCCTCCCAAAGTGCTGGGATGACAGGCATGAGCCACTGTGCCCTGCCTGGCCTGGCTTGTGTATTTATTGATTTGCTTATTTATTATAAATTCAAGGAATACAGGTGCAGATTTCTTGCATGGAGACATTGCACAGCGGAAGTCCGGGTTTCTGGTGAACCCATCACCCCAGCAGTGAATACTATACCCGCAGGTGATTTTTTTCATGCTCCACCTCCTGCCAGCCTCCCGCCTTTCCAGGTCCTCATTGTCAGTCCATTCTCTGTGTCCGTGTAGACCCCACTGGTGAAGTCTCACTTGAAAGTCAGACAAGTGAGAACATGGCAGGATGGGCATTTGGCTTTCGGTGTCTGAGTAGTTGGTTAGGACAACGGCCTGCTTCTCACACGGAAGCTCTGTTTCCACTAAAATACAGCTTCCAATTTCCCTGCTGTTCCTCACTCCGAGCAGCACCATTCTGCTTTCTGTCCTGATGAGTCTGAGTACTGAAGGGACCTGAGAAAGTGGAAACAGGCCGGGTGTGGTGGCTCACGCCTGTCATCCAGCACTTTGGGAGACGGAGGCAGGTGTATCACCTGAGGTCACGAGTGCAAGACCAGCCTGACCAATATGGTAGAACCCCGTCTCTACTAAAAAATACAAAAATGAGCTCAGCGTGATGGCATACGCCTGTAGTCCTAGCTACTCGAGAGGCTGAGGCAGGAGAATGGCTTGAAGCCAGGAGGTGAAGGCTGCAGTGAGCCGAGATTGTACCACTGCACTCCAGCCTGGGCGACAGAGCGAGACTCTGTCTCAAAAAATAAAAATAAAAAGTAAAATAATAAAATGAAAAGTGGAAACACGCAGTATTTGTCCATGTCACTGCAAAAGACATGATTTCCTTCTTTGATATGACTGCATCATATTCCACGGTGTGAATATACTATACTGTACTGTTTTTTATCTTAGCCCGTCCTCTGCTGGCAGACACTTAGGGGGATTGCATATCTTTGCTGTTCTCAATACTGCTGCAGAAAACCTACAACAGCTGTGTGTGTGGATCAGGGCTCTGTGCCCGGATCAGGGCTGTGTGCGTGGATCAGGGCTCTGTGCCTGGATCAGGGCTGTGTGCGTGGATCAGGGCTCTGTGCGTGGATCAGGGCTCTGTGCCTGGATCAGGACTGTGTGTGTGGATCAGGGTTCTGTGCCTGGATCAGGGCTCTGTGCCTGGATCAGGGCTGTGTGCGTGGATCAGGGCTCTGTGCCTGGATCAGGGCTCTGTGCCTGGATCAGGGCTGTGTGCGTGGATCAGGGCTCTGTGCCTGGATCAGGGCTCTGTGCCTGGATCAGGACTATGTGCCTGGATCAGGACTGTGTGCGTGGATCAGGGCTCTGTGCCTGGATCAGGACTGTGTGCGTGGATCAGGGCTCTGTGCCTGGATCAGGACTGTGTGCGTGGATCAGGGCTCTGTGCCTGGATCAGGACTATGTATGGGGATCAGGGCTCTGTGCCTGGATCAGGACTGTGCGTGGATCAGGACTGTGTGCGTGGATCAGGGCTCTGTGCCTGGATCAGGACTGTGTGCGTGGATCAGGGCTCTGTGCCTGGATCAGGACTATGTATGTGGATCAGGGCTCTGTGCCTGGATCAGGACTGTGCGTGGATCAGGACTGTGTGCGTGGATCAGGGCTCTGTGCCTGGATCAGGACTGTGTGCGTGGATCAGGGCTCTGTGCCTGGATCTGGGCTGTGTACGTGGATCAGGGCTCTGTGCCTGGATCAGGGCTGTGTGCGTGGATCAGGGCTCTGTGCCTGGATCAGGACTGTGTGCGTGGATCAGGGCTCTGTGCCTGGATCAGGACTGTGTGCGTGGATCAGGGCTCTGTGCCTGGATCAGGACTATGTGCGTGGATCAGGGCTCTGTGCCTGGATCAGGACTATGTATGTGGATCAGGGCTCTGTGCCTGGATCAGGACTATGTGCGTGGATCAGGGCTCTGTGCCTGGATCAGGACTATGTGCGTGGATCAGGGCTCTGTGCGTGGATCAGGACTATGTTCATGGATCAGGGCTGTGTGTGTGGATCCCGGCTGTGTGCATGAATGAAGGCAGGGAGGGAGATATTGAATGCATGTGCATGGATCAGGGCTGTGTGCATGGATCATGGTTGTGTGCATGAATCAGGGCTGTGTGTATGGACTAGGGCTCTGTGCCTGGAAGGCAGGGAGGCATTTGTGTGGGTCTAGCTGTGTTCATGGATCAGGGCTGTGTGTGCATGGATCAGGGCTGTGTGCATGGATGAAGGCAGGGAGGGAGGTGCTGAATGCATATGTGTGGGTCCAGCTGTGTGCATGGATCAGGGCTGTGTGCATGCATCATGGTTGTGTGCATGGATCAGGGCTGTGTGCATGGATCAGGGCTGTGTGCATGGATCTGGGCTGTGTGCATGGATCAAGGCTGTGTGCATGGATGAAGGTAGGGAGGCAGATGCTGAATGCATGTGTATGGAGCCAGCTGTGTGCATGGATCAGGGCTGTGTGCATGGGTGAAGGTAGGGACAGAGATGCTGACTGCATGTATGTGGGCCTAGCTGTGTGCATGGATCAGGGCTGTGTGCATGGATCAAGGCTGTGTGCATGGATGAAGGTAGGGCGGCAGATGCTGAATGCATGTGTATGGAGCCAGCTGTGTGCCTGGGTGAAGGCAGGGAGGGACATATTGAATGCACGTGCATGGATCCAGCTGTGTGCATGGATCAGGGCTGTGTGCATGGATCAGGGCTGTGTGCATGGGTGAAGGCAGGGACGGAGATGCTGAATGCACGTGCATGGAGCCAGCTGTGTGCATGGATCAGGGCTCATCATACCAAAGCAGAGAAAGAAGGGAGATGATGAGGGAGGGGTCTCTGGAAGAATCAGCCTGTGGCTATTTCCTGCAACAGCTCCCTTCTCCTCTCCTTCCCTGCTATGCCTCTCATTTTTCTAATTTGTTAATTCTGGATAATAATATCACGTAATATTGTTGTGAACATTGCTGACAGAATATGTGGGAAACCATTTTCTCAACTGTAAAGCGCTGTGTAATTATGTAATTATAAGCCATTCATTCCTCTCTCTGACTATATTGCTTGTGGCTCTATTTAGTACCCTTGAAACTCTATCTTCTCTTCTATTTTGTGTGTGTTTCATCTTTTTTTTTTTTTTTTTTCCTGCACTTGTGCCTCACCCTCCACCCACTGCCCATGCCTATTGGAAGCTCCCAGGCGGCAGGGGTTATTTCTAAAGCTGTCTTCCTTTGCCCCAAGAGCGGGCAAAATATGGGTGAGCATTTACTAAGCATTCATTGGACTGAATGAAGTTGGAGTGGCTTCTGTAGCTTGGAGCTCCAGCAGTCCCCAGGACTGAAGAGGGGCTTTATGCAGATTTTACTATAAATGTTGCTGTGCACCATCTCCCCGGCACCCCCGGCGGACGTCTGGGACTTCAAAGATTCCCTTGTATGTGTTAAAAGGGAACACACTGCGTTCTTGGGTTTGGGTTCACATTTATACATCTTCTGTCCTCTTGCCAGTCTCTAAAGATTGTCATTTTTAAAAAAAAGCTGTAGATAAAACGGGATGTGTTGTTTAAGCCACAGGGAGCATGATTTACAGGACCGTGTTGTGTATTCAGAAGGCAACTTTCATTTCCCTGCACAAGGCGCCACCAAGGAAGGCCACTTCATCATTCTGAGAGTGTGTGGAAGACAGCGCCGGTCAGCCACAGCTGCCCAGGGGCAGATAATTAAATTCTGCCACCAAGCCGCAGTTCCTTGCTCTATACGGGAGGGCGGCCAGATAGGACGTGTTTTAGTCTTTGTCGGCCACCTCTAGTCTCTTTGGCATCTTCCTTCCTTCCCTCCCTCCCTTCCTCCCTCCCTTCCTCCCTCCCTTCCTCCCTCCCTCCCTCCCTTCCTCCCTTCCTCCCTCCCTTCCTCCCTTCCTCCCTCCCTCCCTCCATTCCTCCCTCCCTTCCTCCCTCCCTTCCTCCCTCCCTTCCTCCCTCCCTCCCTCCCTTCCTCCCTTCCTCCCTTCCTCCCTCCCTTCCTCCCTCCCTCCCTCCCTTCCTCCCTTCCTTCCTCCCTTCCTCCCTTCCTCCCTCCCTCCCTCCATTCCTCCCTCCCTTCCTCCCTCCCTTCCTCCCTCCCTTCCTTCCTCCCTCCCTCCCTCCCTCCCTCCCTCCCTCCCTCCCTTCCTCCCTTCCTCCTTTCCTCCCTCCCTCCCTTCCTTCCTCCCTCCCTCCCTCCCTTCCTCCTTTCCTCCCTCCCTCCCTCCCTCCCTCCCTCCCTCCCTTCCTCCCTTCCTCCCTCCCTCCCTTCCTCCCTCCCTCCCTCCCTCCCTTCCTTCCTTCCTTCCTCCCTCCCTCCCTCCCTTCCTCCCTTCCTTCCTCCCCTCCTTCTTTCCCTCCTTCCCTCCCTCCCTCCTTCCCTCCCTCCCTCCCTTCCTCCCTCCCTCCCTTCCTTTCTCCCTCCCTCCCTTCCTCCCTCCCTTCCTCCCTCCCTTCCTCCCTCCCTCCCTTCCTTCCTCCCTTCCTCCCTTCCTCCCTCCCTCCCTCCATTCCTCCCTCCCTTCCTCCCTCCCTTCCTCCCTCCCTCCCTTCCTCCCTCCCTCCCTTCCTTCCTCCCTTCCTCCCTTCCTCCCTTCCTCCCTCCCTTCCTCCCTCCCTTCCTCCCTCCCTTCCTCCCTCCCTTCCTTTCTCCCTTTCTCCCTTCCTCCCTCCCTCCCTTCCTTCCTCCCTCCCTTCCTCCCTCCCTTCCTCCCTTCCTCCCTCCCTTCCTCCCTCCCTTCCTCCCTTCCTTCCTCCCTTCCTCCCTCCCTTCCTCCCTCCCTCCCTCCCTTCCTCCCTCCCTTCCTCCCTTCCTTCCTCCCTCCCTCCCTCCCTCCCTTCCTCCCTCCCTCCCTCCCTCCCTCCCTTCCTCCCTCCCTCCCTCCCTCCCTTTCTTCCTTCCTCCCTGCCTCCCTTCCTCCCTTCCTCCCTGCCTCCCTCCCTCTCTCCCTCTCTCCCTCCCTCCCTCTCTCCCTCTCTCCCTCCCTCCTTCCTCCCTCCCTCCCTTCCTCCCTTCCTCCCTCCCTCCCTCCCTCTCTCCCTCCCTCCTTCCTTCCTCCCTTCCTCCCTCCCTCCCTCCCTCCCTCCCTCCCTCCCTCCCTTCCTTCCTTCCTTCCTTCCTTCCTTCCTTCCTTCCTCTATTCCTTCCCTCCTTCCTTCCCTCCTTCCCTCCCTCCCTCCCTCCTTCCTTCCTTCCTCCCTTCCTTCCTCCCCTTCTTCTTTCCCTCCTTCTTTCCCTCCTTCCTTCCTTCCTTCCTTCCTTCCTTCCTTCCTTCCTCCCTCCCTTCCTCCCTCCCTCCCTTCCTTCCTCCCTTCCTCCCTCCCTTCCTCCCTCCCTCCCTCCCTTCCTCCCTTCCTTCCTTCCTCCCTCCCTCCCTCCCTCCCTCCCTTCCTTTCTCCCTTCCTCCCTTCCTCCCTCCCTTCCTCCCTCCCTCCCTCCTTCCTTCCTTCCTCCCTCCCTCCCTCCCTCCCTCCCTCCCTCCCTCCCTCCCTCCTTCCTTCCTTCCTCCCTCCCTCCCTCCCTCCCTCCTTCCTTCCTTCCTCCCTCCCTCCCTCCTTCCTTCCTTCCTCCCTCCCTCCCTCCTTCCCTCCTTTCCTCCTTTCCTCCTTCCCTCCTTTCCTCCTTCCTTCCTTCCTTCCTTCCCACTTTAGGAATCTAAAACCATTCTTAGGTAGTAGCCTGTACAGAAACAGGTCCAGGCTGAATTTCACCCGTGGTGTAGAGTTTGCAGAGTTGCATAAGCAGCCGGAATGAGTGGGGTTCCCCGCGTGGTCTCTGAGCTCAGCAGCGTCTGGGAGCTGGTTAGAAATGCAGAGTCTTGGGTCAGGCACGGTGGCTCATGCCTGTCATCCCAGCACTTTTGGAGGCAGACGCGGGTGAATCATGAGGTCAGGAGTTCAAAACCAGCCTGGCCGACTTGGTGAAATCCCATCTGTACTAAAAATACAAAAAATTAGCTGGGCGTAGTGGCGGGCGCCTGTAATCCCAGCCACTCGGGAGGTTGAGGCAGGAGAATTGCTTGAACTCGGGAGGCGGAGGTTGCAACGAGCCAAGATCATGCCATTACTCCAGCCCTGGCGACAGAGTGAGACTCCATCTAAAAAAGAAAAAAAAAAATGCAGATTCTTGGGCCTCCTAAGACCCGCCGAGTCAGAAATATCAGGGGTGCACTTGTTTTTACAAGCTCTCGGGCTGATTCTCTTGAGTGCTAAGCGTGAGGACCCCTGACCCCAGGACTGCAGGAGATTGAGCCCCAGCTTTGGGGCTGTGGACAATAGAAGATAGTGCTTGGTAATTCCATCTGAATCCTGAAGGAAGTTCTGTTGCTTTCGTTGTTGTTGTTATTAAAACAAGTGGATAAAAATTCACTCAGGAATCCCCCAGCCTCACACAAGTGAACAAGAGTGAGTTCGATTCAGAGGAAGACTTTGAGAAACAGAAGAGTAGAGTGTGAAAATTATCTAGTTTTTTTTTAGGAAAGCCTGGATTATACTGTAAATGGATAATAGAGGGGGCAGAGAGGGGGAAGAGGAGGAAGGGAAGGGAGAGAGAGAAAAAGGAGGAAGAGGAGGAGGAAAAGGAGAAAAAATAAAAGGAGGAAAATAAGGAGGAGAGGAAGAGAGAGAGGGATAGAAAGAGAAAAAGGAGGAGGAGAAGGAAGAAGTGAAGGAGGAGAAGATGGAGGAGGAAAAAGGAGTAAAGAGAGAAAAGGGAAGAAGGGGAGAAAGAAAAGGAGGAAGAAGAGAAGGAGGAGAGAGAAGAGGAAGGAAGAGAGAGAGAAAGAGGAAAAGAAGATGATACGGGGAAGAAAGAAGAGGAGGAAGAGGAAGTGGAAGAGAAGGAGAAGATGGAGGAGGAAGAAGAGGGAGAAAATGATGAGAAAGAGGAGGAAGAAAGGAAGAGGAAGGGAGAGGGATAGAGAGAAAAGCAGGAGGAGGATAAGGGAGAAAGGAGGAAGAGGTGAGGGGAGGAAGAGAAGATGAAGGAGGAGAAAAAAGAGAAAGAGGAATAGAGAAAAGGCAAGAAGAGGAGAAAAGAGAAAAAAGGAAGAAGAGAAGGCAGAGAAGAGAAAGGGAGAGAGAGAGAGGGGAAAAGGAGGATAAGGGGGAAAAGGAAAAAGTAGAAGATGAAGGAGGAGGAAGAAGAGAGAGAAAAGGAGAAATAAAGGAGGAAGAGGAAGGGAGAGAGAGGGGGATAGAGAGAAAAACAGGAGGAGGATAAGGGGGAAAAGAGGAGGAGGAAGAAGTGAAAGAGGAGGAGGAGAAGATGGAGGAGGAAGAAGAGAGGAATAGAGAGAGAAAAAGAGAGAGAGAAAAAGGAAGAGGAAGCGAAGGAGGAAGAAGAAGGGCATAAGAGAGAGGGAGGGAAAGAGGGAGGTTGAGGTTCTCTGGGGCTCAGAGGTTATGCCACCTGGATCAATTCGACGCACACATGGAACGCCATGGAGGTAACGGAACTGGGAAGGGTCGTTGTGTCCGAGGAGGTGCCATCTCCTTTCCGCAGTATCTGTCTGTGATGGACTCTTCACCCCCCACGCCCTGCTAGCCTCATCCCTAGGAGACATCCTGGGTGATGCCATTCCTACTGCCCTCTGCTCCTGGCAGTGGAGAGTTAGAAAGTTTCCTTGCACACAGCACACGGGACCCACCCCAAGGACAAAGGGAAGCCCTGTGTGTTTCTCTTCTGCAAAGCCCAGCACGTCTAATACAAGTTAAGTGTGGAGTTCAGAGGGAGCAGCTTTCTGAAGCTCTTTGAACAGTCTCAGGCAAATAGCTCTGCGTGCCCTGGATGCTATCTGGAGAACAGGAGCTCTAATAAAAAGCAAATCGTGGCTTGAATGACACGAAAGGGATTTGCTATTTCAAATTCACAATGTCTGCCTTATCTTAGAAATCAGAATTCTCAGAGTCACCCCAGATATTTGGTCAAATGGGGGCAGAACCAGAATTGGTAAATGCAGCAAAGGCTCTGAGGAATAAATTCCTCCCTCCCTTCCTTCCTCTTATCTTTTTTCTTCCAGTCCTTCCTTTTGCCTCCCTTTTTTCCTTCCTTTCTTCCCTCCTTCCTTCCCTCCTTCCTTCCCTCCCTCCCTCTCTCCCTGCCTCCCTCCCTCCCTGCCTCCCTCCCTCCCTCCCTCCCTCCTTCCCTCCTTCCCTGCCTCCCTTCCTCCCTCCCATCCTTCCCTCCCATCCTTCCTTCTTTCTCTTTGGTTCTTTGTTTCTCTTCTTTCTTTTTTTTGCTTTCTCTCTCCTTCCTTCCTTCCTTCTTTCCTTCTTTGCTTCCTTCCTTCCTTCCTGTTTTTTCTTCTTTTCATCCTTCCATTCCTCCCTTCTTCCCTACTTTCTCCCTTTTTTCTTCCTCCCTCCTTTCTTCTCTGCTGCCTTTCTCTCTCCTTCCTTCCTTCCCTCTTTTCTTTCTTGTTCTCTGCTTCCTTCCTTTCTTACTGCCTCCCTCCCTCTCTCTCTCTCTGTGTCCCTCCTTCCTTCCCTCCTTTTTTGCTTCCTTCTTTCCTTCCTTTATTCCTTTCTCATTTCTTCCTTTCTTCTTCCTCTTTTTCTTTCTTTCTCCTTCTCTTTCTTCCTTCCTTTGATATTTTTTTTTCTTTCTCTGTCTTTCTCCTTCCCTTTCACTCAACCCTTCACTGACCTTTGAATACCCAAAACAAAGGTGCTTTGACCCAGGCCATAGCTGATGACACTGAGTTGTTCCCAGCAGGTGCAGGACTCTGTGCAGACAGGTCCGTCCCCTCCCTCCCTGCCTGGTTCTTAGCACTGCCTGGCATGTACAGATGTGGGTGAGTCACAGTTCCACATGGCTGGGGAGTCCTCATAATCATGGCGGAAGGTGAAGGAGGAGCAAAGGCATGTCTTACATGGCGGCAGGCAACAGAGTGTGTGCAGGGGAACTGCCTTTTATGAAACTATCAGATCTCGTGAGACTTATTCACTATCATGAGAACAGCACGAGAAGACCCACTCCCATGATTCAAGTACCTCCCACTGACTCCCTCCCATGGTACGTGGGAATTATGGGAACTACAGTTTAAGATGAAATCTGGGTGGGGACGCAGCCGGACCATATCAGCCTCCAAATCTCCCGGGACACTTTGGGTTTGCAAAACCTCCGGGCACCCCTAGGTGATTTCCAGACTTGGGAAGTTCTCTAGCTCCATCCATTTCTTTTTAGGCAGCAGAAGAGCAGAGACAAGTCAGTGGGAAACAACGTCAGGAGTCTGGCAGCTCTGTCCCCGCACTGGGGTCCGGCCTTCCTCTTCCCCTTGCTGGGCACCCAGAGGATGGGCTGGTGGGCACACTGGATTCTCTACCATGCCTTTCCCCATCACATTGGCTGCTGAAGTCAAGACCGTGAGGCAGTGAACTGGGAGCAGGAGAATTTCTGAAGTGACTGGGTGTCACAGGCCACCCCACAGAGTCTGTCCTTTTCCTTTTGGGAGGGCGTGTGCCTGAACTCTCACCAGTGCTAGGGTTTGCCATGTGGCCCACGCTTGTCTCGAACTCCTGGACTCAAGCAATCCTCCTTCCTTGGTCTCCCAAGGCACTGGGATTACAGGCATGAGCCACCGCAGTGCTAGGGGCACTGGTGAGAGGTGAGATCAGTTTGGGCGAATGGATCATCACTCCCAGAAAACTAGAGGGGACATGACAAAGGCAGTATCTGGTCTTTATTCCTGGTTCTGTAACAAGGAGGAACTTGTAAAACTCTTGCAATTTCACAAATGCTAGCAACGCCCTGGTTGTACAATGAGGTGACTGTTGGTGCTTCCTAAATGGCTTCAAGATGGGGCTAGCCACCAGAAACACCAACCGTGTCATTAGGGGGTTGGAATTTGGGGCCAGCCTGACCTCTGGGGAAGAAAGAGGGACTGGCGGTTGAATTTGATCATGTGACCAATGACTGAATCAATCATACCTATGCAATGAAACCCCAGTAAAAACTCTGGACATCAAATGTCTCAGTCTGTTTGTGTTGCTGTCACAAAACACCATAGCCCGGGCAGCCTGTAAACAACAGACACTTGTTGCTCACAGTTCTGGAGGCTGGAAGTTCAAGATCAATGCATGGCAGATTCTGTGTCTGGCAGGGACCTACTTCCTGGTTCATAGACCGTGCCCCCACATGGTGGATACGTTCACCAGATTCCCAGAAGCTTCTTATGAGAGATGACCTCCTGAAACATCTTCATTGTGACAGTCAGATGTTAAGAAGGACTGTGTTGGTTCCTGGATTATTGCATCCTAGCTCTGAAGGTTCTCAGGTCCCACAACTTCTAATTCCTCTGAGAATCCTCCGTTTCTTCCATCCCGCTGACCATGACCAAAGGCCAACTCCCACTGTAGAAAACCAGGGTGTGCTGTGTTTCAAGACTATCACCTTCCACTAGGGTAAAATCCCCAGTCTTTGAAAAACCTTTTTCTGCATCTCACGTTCCTTTTTGAACTGTCTTGTTTCCATGAAGCATATGATCACAGCCCATAAATGCCCCAAATCTCCGATGTAGCATGCCTTGCTGAATTGAAACCAACAATCTTTTTGATGTTCTGATGTTTCATCTAATTGCTTAATATTGTTTGTTAAATACAGAGGCCAAGCACTCACTCATCTGCTTCTAGTCAGTGAATAAGCATTTCGGTCCCATAAAGAGTGTGTGAATTAAATACGTACATCAGGGATTTTAATATGCATCTGCCTAGTGAGATGGATTAACCTACCATTGAAATGCAACCCACTTGGGTGCATTATTGTCAGTGCCTGTTATAAAGAAACCCAGCGGCAGAGAAGCTGTGGTTCCGACTGATCACCCAACCTCGCTTTCCGCATACATTTCTCAGTGCAGCTGATGAATATATTCCACCTTTCCCTGCAGCATCCACGTGAGTGCGGAGAATGCTGCTTCCTGCTCAGAAATTTGTCTCATCGTAGCCTTCTTTTCTTCTTCCACCAGACCCCTGATGAAGGAGCGTGGACTTCCATCTACGCAGCGGTCACCCCAGAGCTGGAAGGAGTTGGTGGCCGTTACCTGTACAACGAGAAAGAGGCCAAGTCCCTCCACGTCACCTACAACCAGAAACTGCAGCAGCAGCTCTGGTCTAAGAGTTGTGACATGACTGGGGTCCTTGATGTGACCCTGTGATATCCTGTCTCAGCATAGCCGCTGTCCCTAGAAACACATCGCACCTGTCCGTGGCTTGTGGGTCTGTGAAGACTGCAGTGTTTGAGTTTCTCACACCCACCTGCCCACAGGGCTCTGTCCTCTAGTTTTCAGACAGCTGCCTCAACCTCTGCAGAACTTCAAGAAGCCAAAGAAACATTTTGGGGGATAATCACCCCAGGTGGTCCTCAACCATAAACCTTGTGATTCCAAAGTGCCCAATTATCACAGGTGCCATAAATAATTACATTTTCCAACACAAATGTGCCGTTTTCCTTGCCGCGTTAAGTACAACTGAGTACAAAAGTTCCAAGAGAGATGACCTCCTTTCAGGGGCCGCAATATCCTCTCTGAGACGTAGTGGTGGATGAGGTCTCCTGTTTGATTTTGTTCCTGCACTCACTCATTTTTCCAGAGACCCAGCTGTGATTCATGGATGTCAGACATGGGGAGGTGTGAGCCTTTGCTTGCCACAGCCTGTAGGATCAGTTTCACGTGGGATCAGTTTCGCGTGGCCAGCAGCAGCATCTGGTCAACCTCATTCCAGAGCGGCACGGTCACAAGTGAGGGATGCCACTGTCAAATCCGAGAATGTCAACCACTGAACAGCTATGGATCAAATGGTAGCCCTCAAAAGATATGTTCACGCTCTAACCCTCAGAACGTATACATATTACTTTATTTGGAAAAGAATCTTTGCAGAAAGAATTAAGAGTTTTGAGATGGGTCATTATGGATCATCCCAGTGAACTGAATGCCATCACGAGGGTTCTTATCAGAGACGGGTGGAGGGAGATTTGAGTACAGAAGACAAGTGGTTCATGTGATGATGCAGGCAGAGGCTGGAGTGATGCGGCCACAAGCCAAGCAATGCCTGGAGCCACCAGGAGCTGGGAGAGGCAGGAAGTATTCTCCCTTACACCCCTCAGAGCAATCTTGGCCCTTCTGACACCTTGACTTTAGACTTCTCGTCCCCAGAACAGAGAGAGAATAAATCCTTCTTGTTTTAAGGCTCCAACAAATTGGTAGTTACTTGTTACCACAACCACAGGAAATGTGTACAGCTTCTGATACTTCTGAAAGCCTCACACAGCCAAAGGGTACATCCTTGGTATAGAGGATACACCACCTGGATAATCCAGATGATCTCATTTCAAGACCCTTTACTCAATGACACCTGCCAAGACCCTTTCTGTGAATCAGATCCCATTCACGGATCTTGGTATAGAGGCTCACTCTTACTCACCAGACAGGCAAGGAAGGTTCAATCCTTTGGTGTTAGAGAGATAGGGGTTGGGTTCTCAAATTTCAACATGGAGAAAGGAGTCATTTGCAATGCTTTTGAGAAAGTACTGTGTAGACCCTATGAGCCTGCACTCATTATGTGTGAGACTGATGACCACTGGTTGGCTTATTATCCATTCCCCTAAGTGACAAAATCCCACTGACTATTGAAACCCAACATCAGCTCCTGGCACGCTGGTACCTCTGAATCACAACCAGCTGCAATTCCAGGATGGAGTTCAAACTAATTGCGGGGACATGTGCTTCTGACATGACTGCTAGATCATTCCCAGATGGGTAAGGTTGTCCTGATAAGCAACTTAAATGAAAATAACAAATGTATTGTTTGGCCTCTTTAAAAAAAATCAGTCATCCTCCGGGAATGGGTTTGTCACCACAGATGGTGATTTTCCTTGGTAGATAACCAGGATGCCTGGATTTCTGTTGTTCCTTTACAGAAAACCATGAATTCTATGTCATGGACCCACTAGACAAGGGACCTTCCTTGGTACCAAAGGATAAGAAATGTGGATTTGTTCCCTGGGATATTCATGTTAGATGCTCACTACATCATCGGTGTAAGGTCAGCCGAGAGAAAGGATGAGGAGACCTACAAATCAGGCAAGCAAACTTTACTGAGCTGCTTGGTTGGTCCACCACGGTTAGAGGAGGCAGCCCCCCTTACAGACTACAGCAGGGTTTTATAGGGCCGGAACCAGGTCGGGGTGGGGGAGCTGAGCCGAGGCTGCAGGAGGACTGGGCTGGGGTCGGGAAGCTGAGTAGGGGTTGCAGGTGTCTTGACTGCATCCTGGAGATGTTTTTTGCCAGCTAACTTACGTGACGTTAACAGACATGTTAACCACATCCTGTAACTGTCTGGACAAACAGTTACTGGAAGGGTCAGTGAAGGGGGGCGTTTGTCTTTAGCCCTGGGGGAGGTGTGCGGAGAGTGCAAGGGACTGGATTGTAAGGCCTGTGGGAGGGGAAGGGAACGTCCGGTCTGGGTGACCCTAACAGTTGGTATGTTTCTGTTTCGGGCAGAGCTCAGACCTCAACACACAGGACTCTCGATGCGGAGAGAATGAGCTCAAGCCCCTTCTGCAGACAGACGTGGTCTCTGTGCAGGATGTCCACTTAGATCTTAAGACCCTTCATAGGAAAACCGTGAATGATACAACCAGACTAACAGGCCAGGAAACAGCCTCCAGGAAGGACAGCCTGCCAGAGGTTACAAGGACAATGAAACTTGCAGGATACATGCATGATGTTGACCTCCCTAGCGTAGCTGGACTCATGGTGCTGCAGGGAGACCTGAAGCCCACACGGTGAGAACTGCAACAAGATTTATGGTGCGGGGGTGTGTCCCGCAGACCCTGAGCCAGCCACGGATGAATGAAGTACACTGACACACAGCTATTCTGCTTTGCCAGTTTGGCTGAGTGTCCGAGCCACTTAGTAGCAGCCTTGGCCTGGATCAGTCTGCGAGACTTGCATTTATTCAGTCAAGATTGATTGACAAAGGTCGTAAGTTAACACCGCTAGAGGGAAATTGACATTGCGGACTTCCCTAAGTAGAAAGCAGTTAAGCTCCTGCAATAGATCAAAGGTTAGTCTTAGGACCACATGAGTAAACAAGTTAAACTCCCCACATTCCTTTGTTTCTACTCTAATTTATTAAACTAAAGGTAAGGGGACTAGGCTGCCTTCAGCCAGGTTTGTTACCGAAGTTATGCAAACTCGCAGGCCTTCCCAGAGGGTCTGTGGCTATTATAACTAAAATTTTTCCCACCAGCCTGACTGAACCCCCACATCTGGATCTGTGAGGCCCCGGCATCATATCTGCCAAGCTCCCCGTGGGGCTCAGGTCTCTGTGTGAAGATGATGTAGATGGTCCCATGAGATGACTGTGTGTTCAAACATCTCATTGCAGGTTATGCCACTGATCAGTTTTCCAGGCCTGCTGTAACAAGTGACCATAGCTGGGGGCCTGAAGATAAACGGAACTATTTCTTCTCTTCCAGCTCTGGGACCAGAAGATTAAGATCAAGGTGTCTCAGGGCTCTGCTTCATCTGGAGGCTCTAGGCAAGGATCAATTCCTGCCTCTCTTAGCTGCTGGGGGCTCCAGGCATCCCTTTGGCATGTGGTTGCCTCACTTCAGTGTCACAAGCCTATAATTCCAGCTACTCAGGAGGCTGACACAGGAGAATTGCTTGAATCCAGGAGGTGGAGATTGCGGTGAGCCGAGATCACGCCATTGCAACCCAGCCTGGGTAACGAGCAAAACTCCATCTCAAAAAAAAAAAAAAAAAAAATCCTCATTTCCAAATAAAGTCTCATTCCCAGGCTCTGGGTATTATGATATAGACAGATCTTTTTGGGAGACCACAGTTCAGTCCACTACAATTGTGTCCAGTTCCATCCAAAGGCTCTAGGAGAGGATCCTTCCTGCCTCTCCCAGCTCCTGGGGGCTCTAGGCGTCCCTGGGCTTGTGGCCGCATCACTGCAGTCTCTGCCTCTGTCTCCAGGTGGCCTTCTCCTCTGTGTCTGTGTGTCTTCTTCTGTCTCTTAGAAGGACACCTGTCATTGGATTTAGGGCCTACCTTATTCCAGTATGATCTCATCTCAAGATCTTTAATTCATTGCATCTTCAAAGATTCTTATTTCCAAGTAAGTTCTCATTCCTAGCCTCTGGATATTAGGATATAGACAGATCTTTTTGGGAGACCACAGTTCAGTCCACTACAGTTGTGTCCGGTTCCATCAGAGGATCCTTCCTGCCTCTCCCAGCTCCTGGGGGCTCCAGGCATCCCTTGGGCTTGTGGCCGCATCACGGCAGTCTCTGCCTCCATCTCCACGTGGCCTCCCTGTATCTGTGTCTCTACCTGTTTCTAATAAGGACACTTGATACTGGATTTCCGGCCCACCTGGATAATCCAGATGATCTCATTTCAAGACCCTTTACTCAATGACACCTGCCAAGACCCTTTCTGTGAATCAGATCCCATTCACGGATACCAGGGATTAGGCTTTGCTCCTATCTTTCCGGGAGACACTATTCAATCTACTATTGGCCACAGGAACCAGATGCTATGAGAGTGCGGAAAATATTCTTTCCATTTCTAGAGACCCGGAAAACCACGGAGGTGGATAGCTTCTGTTATCTACACGCCAAGTTTCATGAGTCTGCACTCTGTGGAACTCACACGGGGTGGCCACGCACAGAAGGGCGCCATACTGGTTTAACTCTTTGCTGCCGCCACCTGGAAATTGTTCATTACGTTGGAACAAGGAGTGCGTCTTCTCGTTTTGCACTGGGCTTGCAATTGGTATAGCCATCTCGGTTCATGCCTCTTCCCCTCTTCAAGGACAGGGAGCGGCTCTGAAACGGGACATCCCCAATCCCCAGTGAGCCTTGTGAGCTCATTGACCATCGGTGAGCTCAGGCCTCTCACTCTCTGTGACGGTCTCCCCAAATATCCAGGAAAGCTAGTGGGCATTTGATGCTCACTGGACCAACCTCTGAAAATGACTCATGGTCGGCCCCATCCCCAAGAAACTTCTGCAGTTAATTCTTCTGGGCATCAGCATTTATTTCGAATTCCTCAAGTTTTTTGCTTTCTTTTCTTTCTCTCTCTCTCTTTCTCCTTCTTTCTTTCTCTTTCCCTCTTTCTTCTTTCTCTTTTTCTTTTGCTTTCTTCCTTTCTCTTCTTCCTTATTTCATTCTCTCTCTTTTCCTTCCTCGTCATTTCTTCTCTTTCTCCCTTTCCCTTCCTTCCTTCTTTCCTTCTTCCCTTCCTTCCTTCTTTCCTTCTTCCCTTCCTTCCTGTCCTTCCCTTCCTTCTTTCCTTCCTTTATCTCTCCCTCCCTCCCTTCCTTCTCTCCTGCCTTTATCCCTCCCTCCCTCTCTTTCTCTCTCTTTTCTTTTTTCTCCTTCCTTCCTTCCTTCTTTCTTTCTTTTTTTCTCTTTCTTTCTTTCTTTCTTTCTTTCTTTCTTTCTTTCTTTCTTTCTTTCTTTCTCTCTCTCTCTCTCTCTTTCTTTCCTTCCTTCTTTCTTTTTTTTTCTTTTTCTTTCTTTCCTTTTTTTCTTTCTTTTTTTTCTCTTTCGACAGTGAGACCCTTTTTTTTTTTTTGAGACGGAGTCTTGCTCTGTCGCCCAGGCTGGAGTGCAGTGGCCGGATCTCCGCTCACTGCAAGATCCGCCTCCCGGGTTCACGCCATTCTCCTGCCTCGGCCTCCCGAGTAGCTGGGACTACAGGCGCCCACCACCTCGCCTGGCTAATATTTTGTATTTTTTAGTAGAGACGGGGTTTCACCGTGTTAGCCAGGATGGTCTCCATCTCCTGACCTGTGATCCGCCTGTCTTGGCCTCCCAAAGTGCTGGGATTACAGGCTTGAGCCACCGCGCCCAGCCAAGACCCTTTCAACAGGGTCTCACTCTGTTACCCAGGATGGAGTGCAGTGATGCAATTTCTGCTCACTGCAGCGTTGACCGCCTAGGCTCAAGCAGCTCTCCCGCCTCAGCCTCCCAAGTAGCTGGCACCAGAGGTGTGCACCACCACGGCTGACTATCTGTATTTTTTTTATAGAGACACAATTTCACCATGTTGCCCAGGCTGGTCTTGAACTCCTGAGCTCAAAGCAATCCACCTGCCTTGGCTTCCCAAAGTGCTGGGATGACAGGCATGAGCCACTGCACCCGGCCCCAAGTCATGTTTTGTTGTTGTTGTTCAGCCAAGTTTGAGATTCCCTGAGCCAGGCAAATGTCAGCTGCCGTTTCCAGCCCTCAGCACCAGCGCCTCTGGCATCTTCCGTACAGGAGCATTGCAGACACCTTGCACTCCCCAGAGGTTCTGCTAAGCCGTGGAGCCCAGACGGATGTGTTGCTGAATGGGAATGACTTCCCCGTGAAACCAGGATCCCGCCATGTCGTCGTCTGAAAAGTGTTTCCAAACAGCCAGGACGATGCAGCGAATCTTCAGTTCTAACAATATGTCTACCTCTGTACATGTGCACATCACCCAAGAGCCTTTGGCAGCTTGAAGCCCTTGCAAGAAGTGCCAGCTGCTCTTTTTTTTTTCTTTTTTTTAGACGGATTCTCACTGTTTCACCCAGGCTGGAGTGCAGTGGCACGATCTCGGCTCACTGCAACCTTCGCCTCCCGGGTTCAAGTGATTATGTCGCCTGAGCCTCCCCAGTAGCTGGGATTACAGGAGCCCACCCCCACGCCCAGATAATTTTTTTTTCTTTTTTCATATTTTTAGTAGAGACCGAGTTTCACCATGTTAGCCAGGCTGGTCTCGAACTCCTGGCCTCAAGTGATCACCCGTCTCTGCCTCTCAAAGTGCTGGGATTACAGGCGTGAGCCACTACGCCCAGCCACAGCTGCTATTAATTATCCTCATAAAGGTAGTTCCAAATACAGGCTCTGGATGGAGTGATAGGATGTCTCCTATCTCCTAAAGCTGACAATTTTTGTGTGGCTGATTGAACAAGCACTCTGGAAAACGACAGACACCGCTGTCCCCAGGCTGAGCAGATGAGCTCTGAGATCAATTTGAATCTTGTACAACTCCGGCCTCACCCTTCCTCTGTTTCATGGTAACCCTTATGTGACCATTCCTCCGAGGGAAACCAAGAGCGTGATTCTGAAGTTCGCCTGTGCTCCTTGATACCTGATTGTGCAATTTCCTGCAGCCTGGAGACACCTCCCAGCAGGCGGAGAAACTGCGTGGATTGCTGGGTGAGTAGAGCTGAGTCCACCGTGTGGCCAGAGCTCTTGGGATCCTGGGTTTGAGCTTGAAGCAGATGTCATGTGTGCCATTAGGGCTCTGTACGAACCAGGAGGAATGAGTTTCTTTTCTTTGGCAAACCTTGATTCAATAGTTGGACGTAGGGTGCGTGGATTTCCCAGTGAAGCTGCTCTTTTATGCCCTTCCAGTAGCATGAATAGGTTTCATTCAGGTCCAGCGATGGATGGGGCCATCTCATCCATCCATCCATCCATCCATCCATCCATCCATCCATCCATCCATCCAGTCATGTTTTCAGTAAGTAAGTATTAAGTGTTTTGCCTAAATACTGGGACTCAAAGTCGCATAAAGCAGAGCTTGTGTCCTAAAGGAGCTGGAGGCTGTGGTCAGCAGAGGACGTCCCCAAAGATAGCAGGTCCTAACGGCCTGGAAACTGGCAGTGCTGTCTCATGTAGTCACAGGAACTTTTAGTAGGAACGTGTGCGGTCAGCAAAGGCTGGTGTGGGACTTTTAGCAGGAACGCGTGCAGTCAGCAAAGGCTGGTGTGGGACTTTTAGCAGGAACGTGTGCGGTCAGCAAAGGCTGGTGTGGGACTTTTAGCAGGAACGTGTGCGGTCAGCAAAGGTTGGTGTGGGACTTTTAGCAGGAACGTGTGCGGTCAGCAAAGGCTGGTGTGGGACTTTTAGCAGGAATGTGTGCGGTCAGCAAAGGTTGGTGTGTGTCTGGACGCCACCGTGATTTAAAAAATGTCTTTATCATGACCATGTGGTATCTTTCATGTTGGCTGTTAGGACAAACTGTCATTGAAGGGACACCCCACGTTTTCAAAGGCAGGACAGGTTGCAGGGCTGGACCGCAGATGTCTGCACTGATCCCCAGATCATAGAAGGTGCATCTTACCCATTTCTCCATTTGGGCTGGAACTGGGGAGGTATCAAGTCTTGCATCTGGTGCCATAGTTAAGCCATTGCGTCTCTATCTTTCCGACTCCTCATCTCTGCAACGACCAGGCGAACAGCCCTCCCTCTGCACCCAGTTTTGCTGAGAGCAAAGCAAGACTGATGCATTCTGTCACACAATGCTCAGAACTGAACAAATGCCAGCCATGGCTTGGTGGTGGCTCTGGTGTCATTTGTCACTGAAGCAGCAAACTCAGTTGAGGGGTTATGTTTTCTGCAGTTTGGGGGCCCTTAATCCAGGCATGGGGAGAAGATCTGTACGTAGAAGAAAGCTTTGGAATTCTGGCCTCTGAAGCGGTCTTTGGGAAGCACTGTCTGGGGTTCAGGAATAGACATTTTACTAATCATTGTGTTCATCGCTTACTTACCATTTTTAGTGATTTCTCTTTTACCCCCTTATAATTATTTGCCTTCATTCTGGAATATGTTGTCTGATGTCTTTTGCCTTGACACATGCCATCTTTTGTTTATTTGTTTGTTTTCTTCCTTCTAATCATAACAGATTTATTGTGAACTCATTTTTGTCCTGACCCCTTAGGCTGCATTTCATAGACTTAGAATAAAGTCGTTGTTTTCATTTTCCTGATCTGACCAATGGATGAAGAGGGTATTTTAATATTTTTCCAAAGGTGTAGAATTCAAATGAGTGATTTTTTTTTTTTGCTTTTTTTTTTTTTTTTTTTTTTTGAGGCAGAGTCTTGCTCTGTCCCTAAGGCTAGAGTGCAGTGGCACGATCTCAGCTCACTGCAACCTCCATCTCCTGGGTTCAAACGATTCCCCTGCCTCAGCCTCCTGAGTAGCTGGATTACAGGCATGCGCCATCATGCCCGGCTAATTTTTGTATTTTTAGTAGAGATGGGGTTTCACATATTGGTCAGACTGGTCTCGAACTCCTGACCTCGTGATGTTTCTGATTTCGTCATATGGTAACTTCAGAAGAGGGCTTTCACTGTGACTTTGCACACAGTTGATTTAAGAAAATGCATCCTCTAGTCCTAGCATACCAGGTTTTATAGACTTATGTTTCTATAAATTGAAATTTTAATCACATTCTGAAATATTATGTATTTATCCTGTCTTTTTTCGAGAGGGTTTTGGACATCTCTGTCACTGTCTGCTTTAGATATTTCAGGGCTGGAATACTAGATACCTACAGGTTCATGATTATACTGTCTTCTTGGTGTAAGGCTTCTTTTATTAGTTTGTAATATTATTATTATTATTGTAAAAGATTTAGCATTCCAGCTACTTGGGAGGCTGAGGCAGGAGAATCACTTGAACCTGGGAGGCAGAGGTTGCGGTGGGCCGAGATCGCACCGCTGCACTCCAGCCTGGGTGGCAAGAGCAAAACTCTGTCTCAAAAAAAAAAAAAAAAAAAAAAGATTTAGCTTTGGTTCTTTAATATTCTATCCTTAACAATCTTTTATCTGATATTTACCATCACATAGTTCACAGATCCACTGACAATTAAATATTCATCATCTCTTATTTTTAATTGACTACTGCTATCAATTGAACATTGCTTCCAAATTCCTTTGTAGAAATTGTCACCCCCAAGGGGATGGTGTTAGGAGGCGGGGTCTTTGGGAGGTGATGATGTCATGGGATGGAGCCTCGTGAGGGGTGGAGCCTCAAGCATGGGATTCCTGCCCTTATGAAAGGATGATGAACTCAGAGCGAGCTCACTCTCCCACTGCCATATGAGCACACAAGAAAAAGGTGGCCAATTGTTCACAATAGCAAAGACTTGGAACCAACCCAAATGCCCATCAGTGACAGACTGGATAAAGAAAATGTGGCACATAGACACATGGAATACTACGCAACAATAAAAAAGGACGAGTTCGTGTCCTTTACAGGGACATGGGTGAAGTTGGAAATGATCATTCTCAGCCAACTAACACAAGACAGAAAACCAAACACCGCATGTTCTCACTCATAAGTGGGAGTTGAACAATGAGAACACATGGACACAGGGAGGGGAACATCACACACCAGGGCCTGTTTGGGGGGGGGGGGCCTAGGGGAGGGAGAGCATTAGGACAAATACCTAATGTAGATGACGGGTTGATGGGTGCAGCAAACCACCATGGCACGTGTATACCTGTGTAACAAACCTGCACGTTCTGCACATGTATCCCAGAACTTACAGTATAATTTTTAAAAAGTGAAAAAAAAAAGAAAAAGGTGGCCAAGAAGAGAGCTCTCACCAGCCTCCGTAATTGGGCAACAGGAATGTTTAATGGCTTAAGCTACCAAGTCTATGGTATTTTATCCCAGCAGTCCGAACTAACACAGAAATTGTATGCAAAGAGTTCTAAACGTACATGCACTTGTAGGAGGTAGCACAGAGAAATCCCATGTACCCTTTACCAAGCTTCCTCCAATTAGAACATCTTGCAGAACTGCAGTAAATCGCTCAACCAGATATGGACATTGATACAATCTGACCTGCTTTTTCAGATTTTTTTTTTTTTTTTGAGATAGAGTCTCGCTCTGTTGCCAGGCTGGAGTGTGGTGGCGAGATCTCGGCTCACTGCAACCTCCACCTCCTGGGTTCAAGGGATTCTTCTGCTTCAGCCTCCTGAGTAGCTGGGATTACAGGTGCGTGAGCCACCATGCCCGGCTATTTTTTGTATTTTTAGTAGAGACGGGGTTTTATCATGTTGGTTAGGCTGGTCTTGATCTCCCAACCTCAGGTGATCCACCCACCTCGGCCTCCCAAACTGCTGGGATTATGTTTTTGTTCCATTGGTTCAGTTTCTCTTCCTGATTGTTCTTTCGTCTACTTCCCTTTCCACTGGTTCCCTTTAATTTACTGCCAAACAAACTTCCCCCATCACGATAACCAACGTCAACACCCTCCTTCCCCACAAGAAAGGACCTGGCTTCTGCCACTCCCACACCCCATCATTTTGTTGTCTGCACTTTCAGCTCTGGAGTATTTGGGAGGAGGTGGCTGACAGAGTGCAGCAACAATCTTAATGGGGTCTGTATTCTCTTCTTTTTTTTTTTTTTTTAGGAGTCTCACCGTGTCTCCCAGGCTAGAGTGCAGTGGCGTGATCTGGGCTCACTACAAGCTCCACCTCCCGGGTTCAAGCGATTCTTCTGCCTCAGTCTCCCGAGTAGCTGAGATGACAGGCACCCACCACCACGCCTGGCTAATTTTTGCATTTTTAGTAGAGAGGTGGTTTCCCCATGTTGGCCAGGCTGGTCTCAAACTCCTGACCTCAGGTGATCCACCCACCTTTGGCCTCCGAAAGTCCTGGGATGACAGGCGTGAGCCACCGCGCCCAGCCCTTGGGGTCTGTATTCCGTTTTGCTGTTTCCTTACTGTGATGGTTACTATTGAGTGTCAACTTCACAGAATTGAAGCATGCCAAGTATTGATCGTAGGTGTTTCTGTGAGGTTGTTGACAAAGGAGATGAACACTTGAGTCACTGGACTGGGACAGGCAGACCTACCCTCAATCTGGACAGGCACCATTTGATCAGCTGCCAGCACAGCTAGGATAGAAGCAGGCAGAGGGCCGAGCGCGGTGGCTCACGCCTGTCATCCCAGCACTTTAGGAGGCCGAGGCAGGTGGATCACCTGAGGTCGGGAGTTTGAGACCAGCCTGAGCAACATGGTGAAACCCCGTCTCTAGTAAAAATACAAAAGGTAGCCAGGTGTGATGGTGCGCGCCTGTCATCCCAGCTACTCGGGAGGCTGAGAAATCAGAAGAGGGCGGCATAGTCTCCTTTGAGGCATCGAATTTTCTCTCAGCGAATCTGTCTCCACCCTCACTGCTACCGTGGCCAAGTGGAGAATTGCTTTAACCCGGGAGGCAGAGGTTGCAGTAAACCCAGATCGCACCACTGCACTGCAGCCTGGGCAACAGAGCGAGACTCCGTCTCAAAACAAAACAAAACAAAACACAAAAGCAGGCAGAGGAACGTGGAAGGACTACACTGGCCGAGTCTTCTGGCCTCTGTCTTTCTCCCACGCTGGGTCCTCCCTGCCCTCAAACACTAGACCCCAATTCTTCAGCCGTTAGACTCGTGGACTGACATTATATCAACATTTCTTACCACAGTTAAGGTCTATGTTGATGTGGATGCAGCTCGCCTTTTCCTGAATTCCACAGAGGATGAGGGTATTAGGAGACGGCTGTGACCCACACTTCCATCATGGCCTGAACTAGTTGTTTCTTTTTTTGTTGGTTGGTTGGTTGGTTGGTTTGAGACAGAGTCTCGCTCTGTCACCCAGGCTGGAGTGCAGTGACACCATCTCGGCTCACTGCAACTTCTGCTCCTGGGTTCAGGTGATTCTCCTGCCTCAGCCTCCCGAGTAGCTGAGATTACAGGTGCACACCACCACACCCAGTAATTTTTTTGTATTTTTAGTAGACACGAGGTTTCACCCTGTTGGCCAGGTTGGTCTTGAACTCCTGACCTCAGGATCCACCTGCCTCGGCCTCCCAAAGTGCTGGGATTACAGGTGTGCGCTACCACCCCCGGCCCCTGAACTAGTGTTTCAGCTTAACTTTGGAATGCCATTGACCAAGAGGAGGGGCCCATTCAGATGGCTGGGGGCTTAGAATTTTGTTTCTGGTTTACACTGGAATTCGGTTTGTAGTCTAAGGGCAACAGGCAGTACCATATAGCCTAGGTGTGTGGTAGGCTGTACCACCTAGGTTTGTGTGAGTGTGCACTACAATTTTTGCACAGCGATGAAATCCCCTGATCACACATTTCCCAGAATGTATCCCCATCATTAAGCAACACATGGCCAGGCGTGGTGGCTCACACCTGTAATCCCAGCACTTTGGGAGGCCAAGGCAGGCAGATCAACTGAGTTCAGGTGTTCGAGACCAGCCTGGCCAACAGAGCAAAACCCTGTCTCTACTTAAAATACAAAAAATTAGCTGGGCGTGGTAGTGGATGCCTGTAATGCCAGGTACTCAGGAGGCTGAGGCAGGAGAATTGCTTGAACCTGGGAGCTGGAGGTTGCAGTGAGCCAAGATTGTGCCGTTGCACTGCAGGCTGGGCGACAAGAGCAAAACTGTCAAAAGATGAAAGAAAGAGAGAGAGAGAGAGAAGAGGAGGGGAGGGGAGGGGAGGGAAGGGAAAGAAAGGAAGGAAAGGAAGGAAGAAAAAAAAGAAAAAAGAGAAAAGCAAAGAAAACCAAGACACATGATTGTATTTTCATCCGGAATGTTCCAATACTGGGTACCTCAGATAGGGCTTTTGCGACATGCTCCACAGAATCACATCTTGACCTTCAGAGATTAAGCTGTGGGAGACTCCTGTCAAATAGTTAATTTTCATGTCGAGTCAATGCCCCAGACAGAAAAACATAGCCAGAGGCCAGGTGCGGGGGCTCATGCATCTTATCCCAACCCTTTGGGAGGTTGAGGTAGGTGGATCACGAGGTCGGGAGTTCAAGACCAGCCTGGCAAGAGGGTGAAACCCTGTCTCTACTGAAAATACAGAAATTAGCCGGGCATGGTGGTGGGTGCCTGTAATCCCAGCTACTCGGGAGGTTGAGGCAGGAGAATCACTTGAACCCGGGAGGTGGAGGTTGTGGTGAGCCAAGATTGCACCACTGCGCTCCAGCCTGGGTGACAGAGCAAGACTCTGTATCAAAAAGAGAGAGAGAGAGAGAGAAGGAGAGAAGGAGGGAAGGGAGGAAGGAAAACAGCTACCTCTTCAAGGTCTTAGCCTGTCTTCCTACGATGCTGGTGTTTACCCTTCTTAGTGTATAAACATGTAACATCTAGGCAATGTAATTGCACAATTTTGCCTGGCTGAGAGCCAAGCCTCCTTCCCCCATCTCCTGGGTTGTCCTTAAAGTAACCCAGGCCATATATTGGAATATAAATGACTTCCATGTGGCTTCACTTTCTTCTTTGACCTTCAGGTATCCTGACCCAGGCAAGCAGATTTTAAAGCTCATTTCTAGCCAAAAGTCCTGCCTCACTGAAAGCTCCAGCACCCTCTTTGTAAAGGATGAGGGAGAAGGAGTTGGCGACGTGTACCCAGCAACCTTCAAAATGGAAATGAATTGATCCAATTCAGTGTGTTCATTTTCTGCAAGTCTTTGAAATTCTAGCCATGGAAATTTTTATAAGTACCAAAGCAGAGTAAAACTCCAGCGATCGATGTTTGAGAATTCAGGGCCTCCAAGGAGGCGGCATAAATTGTGCTGTGCCCTTCCTGTGGCTGGAGGAAGTCGTAAAAGTGTCCTGGATGATTCACAGAACTCAGGCAGCTGCCAAAGGTACCAGGATTGCTTACAGAATATGCCTGAGGTATTAGGACAGACGGCTCACAGTTAAGTTATATACGCAGAATAATTCCCCTGCAAAAGTGACAGCGTGTCACCAGGCAGGACTAACGGCAGCTTTCCGCTTGGAAAATGGTGAATGAAGCATTAATATACCAAACAAAGGAATGGATGCATATCAGAGAGCGTATAAACGACCCGCTGGAGGCCAGGACGGAGCAGTAAACAGCAGCAAGTGGCCAGGCACCTAGACCTCGGCTTTTTCACAAATGTTTCATGAATATGTACAAATGCATAACGTTTATGGGATGACATGATTGGCTACTCAAAGTATCTGCCATCTGGGGAGTGTTGGTGTTTGGGACCAGATGGTTATCTGTGGTGGGGCCGTCCTGTGCACTAGAGGGCACTGAGCAGCAACCTGGGGGCCTCTACCCAGGAGATGCCACAAGCACACCCTCCACCCCAGAGTCAGGATGACCAAAACTGTCTCCAGACATCAGCAAGTGTCCTCTGGGAAGTAACATTGTGCCTGGTTGCAAACCACTGCCATAGATGATGGATTAGAGAGAGAGAGAGAGATGATTGATTGATTGATTGATTGATAGATAGATAGATAGATAGAAGGATGGGTAGATAGGTAGATAGATGGTAGATGGATTACAGATACATAGATGGTAGATAGACAGATAGATAGATAGATAGATAGATAGATAGATAGATAGATAGATGGATAATAGAGAAATGGATGGGTAGATAGGTAGACAATAGATGGATGGATAGGTAGATACATAGATGATAGAGAAATGGATGGATGGATGGGTACATAGCTGGATAAATAGATATAGATAGGGAGATAGATAGATAGATGACAGCTAGCTAGATAAATAAATACAGAGTAGATAGACGGATAGACAGATTACATGGATGGATGGATGGAGGGATGGATGGATATGTGAATGGATGAATGGATAGATACACAGATACCTAGGTAATAGATAGAAGACAGAGGTTTCCCAGCCTGTCTTCTCTACTGTTGAGTGCCAAGGGGCAGGAAGCTGGGCATCTCTCTTGGTCTGGGATGCAGAGGCACAGATGGGGACATGATAGATAGATGGATAGATAGATGATGGATAGATAGACTAGATACATAGATGGTAGAAAGATGGAGAGATGAATGGATTGATAGATAATAGATGATGGATGGATAGATACATGATGGATGCATGGATGGATGGACTAGACAGATGGTAGATGGATGGGTAGAGAGATTGATGAGAGAGAGAGGTTAAGGGAGAGAGAGCTATAGATTGATACACAGAGAGATGGGTGAAGGAAGGAAGGAGGAGAAAAGGGAGAAGAGAGAAGGAGCAATGTGAGAGTCACTCATGCTAAGCGACTTTTTCGGCCTCAGCGCTGCGGATATTTGGGGGTGCATGACTCTGTGGCGGGGCCGTCCGTCCTGTGCACTGTCCGGTGTTGACCAGCGCCCCTGGGCTCCACCCACCAGGGGCCAGGAGCACCTACCTCCTCCACCTCCCTGGTGACAACGGAAAATGTCTGCAGACATTTCCAAATATGCCGTGGGAGGTCCGAAGCACTCCCTTTGAAGAACCAACCTTGACAAACATTTAAAACTATATGCGCAAGATTTTAGAATTGCATAACTGGAGAACACATTAAAATTCCGAGTGAATTATCACTGTCTTCCAGACCAAAACAAGACAAGAAAGAGAAAATGCCCCGAGATCCACAGCAGCCCCAGAGCGCCACTGCTTAATCTTCAGAGGAGAGGCTTCTCCGTTTCCAAGTGCGGAGGGGCAGGAATCTGGGCGTCTCCCAGGGTCTGGGATGCAGAGGCGTGTAGGAGAAGCTGCTGGCTATAAACATCGCACCGGCCTCCACCTGCTAGCACCCATGCTGGCCGGGACCCGCCAGCCCTCTCTAAGAAGCACTTCTCACATCTGCAGACAGCCGATTCCATACCTACTCCGGGGACAGTGATGTGGGGAGGGAAGACGTCAGGGCTGGCCTTTGTCAAGCACCTGGTGACAATTACAGGCTTGGCCTTTCTCCAGCCAAAACTTCTCAGCAGCAGTTTCAGCTCAGTTCTGGAGCTAGATTCTGCTGGATGCAGCTAGATTCTCGGCTAGATTCTGGGCCAGTCGGTGAGAGTTAGGTGGGGGGTGCTGCTGCACCTGCGGGCTCCCGGGTTAGGTACACACCTTTGTCAGCAAAGCATTCTAGCCTGTACCCCAGCGCACGTCTTCAGGTGTACACACATTCTACGTACCCATTATGGATGCCCCTGATGCTGCACCACACAGACATAAACCTCTTAAAGCGATGACATATAAAGCAATGCAGACAGCACTTCCAATATTGAGTTCCTAACCCTAAGGGTGATTGTATGCTCTCTCTGAAGTTTTGCACTTAGGTGTCTTTTTTAATTAAAAAATGAATTATGATAAAATATGCATAACATGAAATTTACCATTTTAACTTTTTTTTTTTTTTTTTTTTTGACAGAGTCTTGCTCTGTCACCCAGGCTCGAGTGCAGTGGCACGATCTCAGCTCATTACAACCTCTGCCTCCCAGGTTCAAGCAATTCTCCTGCCTCCGCCTCCACAGTAGCTGGGATTACAGGTACCATTTTTAGTACAGACAAGGTTTCACCACGTTGGCCAGGGTGGTCTCGAACTCCTGACCTCAGGCAGTCGACCCGCCTCAGCCTCCCAAAGTGCTGGGATTCCAGGCGTGAGCCACCGCACCTGACCCATTCTACTTCCTCTCTGTTGATCCCAATGTGATGACTCTGAGAACCTCGTTCAAGTGGTGTCAGAGTATTTTTCCTTTTTATGACTGGTTTCCTGTACTCAGCGTAATGTCCTCACGGTTTGTCAACGCTTGACCAGAGTGTCTGTCCTTTTTAAAGGCTGAATAGTATTCCACCATATAGACAGACCACATTTTGCTGACGTATTCATCTGCCAGTGACCACCTGGTCCCCACTTGGGGGGCCTTCCACACTGGGGCTATTGTGAGTAACACTCCTGTGACCACGTGCGCAAATGTTGCTTCAGGTCCCAATTTGAGGGCGGGGGTGTGTAGACCCAGCAGGGCAATGGCTGGCTCCTGTGGGAATCCCATCTTCAACCTTGTAAGACGGATGTGGTTACTCTGTGGAAACGCCAAGGACACCCTTCCCGGGCATGGCAGAGGGTAGGTCGTTGCAAACCCTTGTCTTGTAGTACACAACAAGCCTGCGCTCTTTCTCGGTTGCCATTCTTTCTTGGTCGGTGCGCCGTGATAAGTTTTAATCCATGGATGCATTCCGGTACCCAAGACCCTATCAGGATTCAGAACAAGTCCGTGACCTCAGTGAATTCCCTCACCTTGCCCATCCGCCGTCAGCCCCAATCCTCTGCCCTAACCTCTGGCAACCACGGGTCTGTTTTTCGCCTCAATATTGGCCGAGTCCACAAAGTCATATACGTGCCTTCATGCAGTAAGTACCTCTTGGAAACTGCTTTCTTTCACTTGGTAATATGCATTCGAGGTGCAGTTAAGTTTTGGGGTTGTTTTCTTTTTTTACGTCAAGTTCTGGGATGCATGTGCAGAACGTGGAAGTTTGTTCCATAGGTGTACATGCGCCGCGCTGGTTTGCTGCACCTGTCAACCCGTCATCTAGGTTTTAAACCCTGCATGAATTAGGCATTTGTCCTAATGCTCTCCCTCCCCTTGCCCCCCAACCCCCTGACAGCCCTGGTGTGTGATGTTCCCCTCCCTGTGTCCGTGTGTTCTCATTGTTCAACTCCCACTTATGAGTGAGAACATGCGGTGTTTGGTTTTCTGTTTCTGTGTGAGTTTGCTGAGAATGATGGCTTCCAGCTTCATCCATGTCCCTGCAGAGGACATGAACTCGTTCTTTTTTATGGCTGCATAGTATTCCATGGTGTCTATGTGCCACATGTTCTTTATCCAGTCTATCACTAATGGGCATTTGGGTTGGTTCCAAGTCTTTGCTATTGTGAATAGTTCTGCAGTAAACATATGTGTGCATGCGTTTTTATAGTAAAATGATTTATAATCCTTTGGGTACATACACAGTAATAGCATTGCTGTGTCAAATACTATTTCTGGTTCTAGATACTTGAGGAATCGCCACACTGTCTTCTACAATGGTTGAACTAATTGTCACTCCCACCAACAGTGTCAAAGCGTTCCTATTTCTCCACATCCTCTCCAGCATCTGTTGTTTCCTGACTTTTTAATACCTGCCATTCTAACGGGCCTGAGATGGCATCTCATTGTGGTTTTGATTTGCATTTCTCTAATAACCAGTGATGATGAGCTTTTTTTCATATGTTTGTGGGCCGCACAGGCAACCTACAGAATGTGAGAAAATTTTTACAATCTATCCATCTGACAAAGGTCTAATATCCAGAATCTACAAGGAATTTAAACAAATTTACAACAACAACACAAAAACAACCCCACCAAAGTGTGGGCAAAGGATATGAACAGACATTTCTCCAAAGGTGCAGCCAAGTTTTTACATGAAACAATGGTCCACCCCTTTTTCTGGCCTTCCCGTGGATTGGAAGATACTCCTTTTGGAAAGAAGGAGATGGTGTCTGGACCCAAGGGCGCTTATAAAAATTGCACACTGCTTTTACGGTGGGACATGGACTCCAACTCCAGGGAAGTCACTCTCCTTTCCTTACCCCTGCCTCGGGTCACTGGCTGCTTTTTCATTGTTTTCCCATCTAAGATTCTTGCCTAGTGTTTTATGTGGACTTGCTTGGAAAGACAGAGAAGAAAATGTATCTAGGGTGTGTCCACAGACATAGCACCTAGAAGACAGAAGGGAGTTGCAATTACCTACCCTCTGCAATTCCCAGAAAGGTTGTTCTTAGCGTTTCAACAGAGTAACCACATCAACCTATTCATACTCTGCCATTCCTCTGTCTATAACCAAATGGGACACTGGATGCTCAAAACCATTATTAATAAAAATTACTTCGCATGCGGTGCCTTATGCCCGTAATCCCAGACTTTGGGAGGCCAAGGCAGGCGTATCACAAGGTCAGGAGTTCGAGAGCAGCCTGGCCAAGATGGTGAAACCCCATCTCTACTAAAAATACAAAAATTAGCCGGGTGTGGTGGCGCGTGCTTGTAGTCCCAGCTATTTGGGAGGCTGAGGCAGGAGAATCGCTTGAACCCCGGAGACGGAGGTTGCAGTGAGCCGAGATTGCACCACTGCACTCCAGCCTGGGGGACGGAGCGAGACTCCATCTCAAAAAGAAAAAGAAGAATGCATTCCATAGAAGACAGAAATGGTCAGAAAATGGGTTCTCCCTTAGAGTTACCAGAAGGAACCAGCCATGCCAACACCTGGATTTTACCCTGGGGAGACCCATTTCGGAGTTCTGACCTCTAGGACTGCGAGACCATCTATTGGTTTTGCTTGAAGTCACCTAAAGCAGCTTAATGCTGTGGGCACTGGACATGCACCTCCCCCCCAAATCTCACCCTGTCCACGTGGCCGTGATGCACGTTTAAGAGGCTCTGTATTGTAGAGATGGGGTCTCGCTACATTGCCCAGGCTGGTCTCAAACGCCTGGGCTCAGGCAGTCCTCCAAATGGGCTCATCCAGTTTAGAAGAAATTGCCCCACACGCTGGACATTTCTTACTATGGCCTGAGTTTCTCCTTGGCCTTAATATGGTCCAGCACTGAAATCTATCAGGACACAAACATGCAAGGTCTCCTTGCACGGAAGGAGAGCTCGCAAAACTGTGTGTTGGTGAAAATCAACTGCGCCCCCCACCCCTGCATTTTCCTGCTCCTCTCTTTCCCTCGCTTGCTGTGAGGATTCCTCTCTTCTCCTCCTTCCCCGCTCCCTTCCTCCTTCCCCGCTCCCCTCCTCCTTCCCCGCACCCCTCCTCCTTCCCCGCACCCCTCCTCCTTCCCCGCACCCCTCCTCCTTCCCCGCACCCCTCCTCCTTCCCCGCACCCCTCCTCCTTCCCCGTGGCTCTCCTTCTTGGATTTCCATTTCAAATTTCTACCAATTTCCTATCAGCTGCCCCGCAGTGTTTGCTGGTCCCTCGGAAATTAATTTAGCGACTTTCACACGGACACATCATTTCTAACTTCAAAGTCCCGGACGCGGGGGTTGAGCCTCTGTCCAAGGGCACAGACACAGAGCCTGCAGTCAGAGCCCTGCCCCTCCGGGTGTTTGCTGCAAACCACATTAGTCACTGACGCCCTGACCTGCCGGTTTTAGCGCTGTCCTCTGAAAATTCCACAGGTCACTGTGGATCTCAGGATCTGTCAGTATGAATGATAAGCTAGAGAGAAAAACAAAATAAACAAAAAACAAAAGCAAAGGAAAAAGAAGGGCCTTCAAATTAAATAAAACCTTACAATTTAGATGCAATAGCTCGAAGCAAAGGCGTGCACCTGTGGATCTATAATACCTTATCCAAACTCAGCATAGGATCTCCTTTATAAGGGAAAGCTGGGTGGGGTAGAGGGGGCTTCAGCGGTCACTTTCAGCCCTTCCTCCCCCAAAGCTTGGGAGAGGAGACTCCTTCCATCCCGAAGCCCTCCACACAATACATTTTGAAGTGGTGGATTTTTGAAAAAGATCAGGGTTCTGCAGGAAGTACTGCTGGATAAGCGTCACGCGCGTCCGTGTGAAAAGACCACCAAACGGCTTTGTGTGAGCAATAAAGCTGTTTATTCGCTTGGGTGCCAGTGGGCTGAGCCGGAAAAGAGAGTCAGCAAAGGGAGATGGGGAAGGGGTGGCTTTACAGGAGTTGGGTAGGTAGTGGAAAATTACAACCAAAGGTAGTTATCTCTTGTTAGCAGAGGAGGGGGTTGTAAGGTGCACGGTGGACAGATCATAAGACTCGTTGTCCAGAAAAAGAACATGACAGAGCTGATTGATCAGCTAAGGTAGGGCAGGGACAAGTCCCAATAGTAAAATATTGTAATTTTAGTTAAGGCAGGGACTGGCTGTTTTACTTCTTTGTAGGTTTTTTTTCTTTGCTGCAGACTTCCTGGCTCCTGCAGGCCAACTGGATGTATTTGTGCAGGTCACAGGGGGTTATAAGGGCTGAGCTTTGACTCAGAGGCCTGACAGATACGATCCCACAGTGGGGTCCCATTTGCTGGGAATGGTACCTTCCACCCAAGGCGGTGACCCCCCCTTTGCCCAGGAACGGTACCTTCCACCCAAGGCGTTGACCCC
This sequence comes from Macaca mulatta, assembly GCF_049350105.2. Lineage (NCBI taxonomy): Eukaryota > Metazoa > Chordata > Mammalia > Primates > Cercopithecidae > Macaca > Macaca mulatta. The sequence goes on along the minus strand of NC_133426.1, from coordinate 1,727,123 downwards.
CCCTTGCCCAGGAACGGTACCTTCCACCCAAGGCGGTGACCCCCCCTTGCCCAGGAATGGTACCTTCCACCCAAGGCGGTGACCCCCTTGCCCAGGAATGGTGACTTGCCGGGGAATGTACCTTCCCCCCAAGACGGTGACTTGCCGGGGACTGTACCTTCCACCCAAGGCGGTGACCCCCTTGCCCGGAAGTGGTACCTTCCAGCGAAGGCAGTGACCCACTTGCCCGGAAATGGCACCTTCCACCCAAGGCGGTGACCCACTTGCCCGGAAATGGCACCTTCCACCCAAGGCGGTGACCCACTTGCCCGGAAATGGTACCTTCCCCCCAAGACGGTGACGCATTTGCCCGGGAATGGTACCTTCCACCCAAGGCGGTGACCCCCCTTGCCCGGAAGTGGTACCTTCCAGCGAAGGCAGTGACCCACTTTCCCGGGAATGGTACCTTCCACCCACGGTGGTGACCCACTTGCCCGGAAATGGTACCTTCCAGCCAAGGCGGTGACCCACTTGCCCGGAAATGGTACCTTCCATCCACCGTGGTGACCCACTTGCCTGGGAATGGTACCTTCCACCCAAGACGGTGACCCACTTGCCCGGAAATGGTACCTTTCACTCAAGACGGTAACCCACTTGCCCGGAAATGGTACCTTCTAGCGAAGGCGGTGACCCACTTGCCCGGAAATGGTACCTTCTAGCGAAGGCGGTGACCCACTTGCCCGGAAATGGTACCTTCCACCCACGGTGGTGACCCACTTGCCCGGAAATGGTACCTTCCACCCAAGGCGGTGACCCACTTGCCCGGAAATGGTACCTTCCACCCAGGGCGGTGACCCACTTGCCCAGAAATGGTACCTTCCATCGAAGGCGGTGACTCCAAGGTCATGGGGATTGTAAGTTGAGCTTTTGAGACACAGAGGCTGCTTCGGTGACAGTTTTGTGCTGAAACTTCCACTTTCGGGGGCGGGGCGGGGAGGTATCACCAAGTTTGCTGGTTTTGCATCAAAAATTGAGTGTCTTAAGATGCTTTTATTTTCTAAAACAACGTTTCTCAGCCTCAGCACTGCTGGCATGTGTGGGCCGGAGGATTCTCTGGGGAGGGGCTGTCCTGTTCGCTGTAGGGAGTTGCGCGGCGCCCCTGGGCTCCACCCACCAGATACCGGGAGCACCCCCACAGTTGTGACAAACGAAGCTGTCCTCAGGTATTCCCCAGTGACCCCAAGGGAGAAAAATCACCTCCAGTTGAAAACCACTGTCATAGACAGATAAATGATAGCGATAGCTGGATAGATATAGATAGATGATACACGGATAAAGATTATTGATAAAGAGATACAGAGATGATAAATGATAGGTAAATAGATGCTAGATAGATGATAGAGAGAGACACAGATGATAAACAGGATAGATAGCTGCATAGATAGGATATGATAGATTGAAAGAAGGACAGATGATTGATGCATTGATAGACGATTGATAATTAAATAGACAGACAGATAGAATCTCTTATGCCCAGGCATTACCTTGATGTCAGAGTTTCTCAACTTCAGCATCACTCACTGACATTTCAGACTGGAGGACTCTCTGTGGTTGGGCCATCCTGGGCATTGTAAGGTGTTGAGCAGCGTCCCTGGGATCCATACAGCAGAGGCCAGGATCTCCTCCATCAGGTGGTGACAACTAAAGATGCCCTCAGATGTTATGCAGTATGTCTTGAAGGGCAGAATTTTCCTTGGTTGCAAACCACTGCCACAGATAGATAGATGGGTGGGTGGATAGATAGATGATAGATAGATAGATGGATGGGTGGGTGGCTGGCTGGCTGGATAAATAGATAAATACATACATACATACATGATAGGTAGGTGCATGGATAGATAGGTGGATGGGTAGATGGATATATAGATAGTAGGTGGATGGATGGATAGATAGATACATTATGGGTGAGTGGATGGATAGATAGGTGGATGGGTAGATGGATGCATAGATAGATGTTAGGTGGATGGATGGATAGATACATGATAGGTGAGTGGATGGATAGATAGGTGGGTGGGCAGATGGATGGATAGATAGGTGGGTGGATGGATGGATAGGTAAGTGATAGGTGAATAGATAGATGATGGTGATAATATAGTTAGACACATGATGGTGATGATAGATGATGGTTAGATAGGTAGATGATAGATAATGATAGAAGGATGGATGGATGGATGGATGGATGGATAGATAGATAGATAGATAGATAGATAGATAGATAGATGATAGATGAACAGACAAGAAAATTGATAGGTAGATACAGATGGATGCTAGGTGATGGCCACATGAGACATAAACAGATAGAGCCTCTCATGCTAAACCAGAGTTTCTTGACCGCAACACTATTGCCTTGTGGGGATGGATAATTAAGGGGCTGTGCTGTACAGCATCCTGGGTCTCCACCCACTAGATGCCCATAGCATCCCTACCTTGTTATGACGGCCAAAAATGTCCCTAGATATTGCCAAGTGTCCCGGGGTGTGTGTGTGTGGAGGGGGGGGGGTAGGGAACAGAACCACTCCCAGATAAGAATCGCTACTATAGAACGAGGTTTTCTTTGCATGTAAAAAATATCAGAACGACTCCCCTGAGCATAACATAGCAGACACACGTGCGCGTGCGCACACACCCACGCCTGTCTACACCATGGTGCGGACCCCTAGCCCTGCATGAGGTGCAGAGCACCTGCATGCATTCTGGTCACGTTCCAACAGGCGCTGAGTGTGTCCTTCCCGCCTGCAGGACCGGAGGTGCCGCTCCTAGGGATTTAAATGTGTCAGTGTGAATCATCGCAGAGACACCAAAGCCGCAGCATCGGGCAGCATTCAGGGATGAGGCACGGTCATGCACATAGATACAGGACATGATCCCAGAGGATCTGGGGATGTCCAGTGCCCGGTATTGAGAATAGAGGCTGCCACCGTGATGCCTTCCGTGGAGCATAGAGCTGCAGGTCTATGCAGTAGATACATAATACATAATGCAAGTCCATGCAACCTCTCTGCAATAGATACATAATATATAATGCAAGTCCGTGCTACCTCCATGCAATAGGTACATAATACATAATGCCAGTCCGTGCAACATCGATGCAATAGATATATAATACAAGTGCACGCTACGTCTGTGCAATAGGTACATAATACAAGTCCATGCAACGTCTATGCAATAGGTACGTAATACATAATGCCAGTCTGTGCAACATCTATGCAATAGATACGTAATACAAGTGCATGCTATGTCTGTGCAATAGGTACATAATACAAGTCCATGCAACGTCTACGCAATAGGTACATAACATATAACGCAAGTCCATGCTACGTCTATGCAATAGATACATAATATATAATGCAAGTCCATGCTATGGCTATGCAATAGATACATAATATATAATGCAAGTCCCTGCTACTGCTACACAATAGATACATAATATATAACGCAAGTCCATGCCACATCTGTGCAATAGATACATGATACATAATGCAAGCCCATGCTATGTCAGTGCAATAGATACATAATATATAAAGCAAGTCCATGCTACGTCTATGCAATAGATACGTAATACACAATGCAGTTCCATGTTATGTCAGTGCAATAGATACATAATATATAAGGCAACTCCATGCTACGTCTATGCAATAGATACGTAATACACAATGCAGTTCCATGTTATGTCAGTGCAATAGATACATAATATATAACGCAACTCCATGCTACGTCTATGCAATAGATACGTAATACACAATGCAGTTCCATGTTATGTCAGTGCAATAGATACATAATATATAAGGCAACTCCATGCTACGTCTATGCAATAGATACGTAATACACAATGCAGTTCCATGTTATGTCAGTGCAATAGATACATAATATATAAGGCAACTCCATGCTACGTCTATGCAATAGATACATAATACACAATGCAGGTCCATTCTAAGTCTGTGCAATAGATACATCATACACAATGCAAGTCCATGCTACCTTTATGCAATAGATACATAATAGGTAATGCAAGTCCATGCTACGTCTATGCAATAGGTAAATAATGCATAATGCGAGCCCATGCTACCTCTATGAAAGAGGTTCATTTGGCTTTGTTAATCCCACGTCTTTATTGTTCAGGCAACGTGAACTTAAAGGAGGGCATTTTGGGAACCAAGGCTTGCACGTAGAGAATGTTAAGTGTTTCTTTTACTCCTGGGTGTGACTTCAGCCAACCCCTGAATTCCAGACATTCCTCATTTTAACAGCGGAGCACAACTTCCTTGTCCTAGAGAAGGAAGAATTTGGCATTTGCCTAACAGATAAGGCGGATAATACAGAGACTGTTTCACCAAGACGTCCTGCGGTGAACAGCGGGTTCTGAGAAGCTTTAGGACAAAACCCTGTGAGGGAATCATGCAGAAAGGCCACTAAGCTCTTATTTTTATTTTCCAACTTCCGCCTTTTCTTTGTTGGAGGAGATCTGGAGACAATCTGCTGCCCAAAGACAGAACTCAAAGAAAAGAAAAAGACAGGATGTTGTGGCTCCTTACTCAGACGGAGGAATGAAGTTGGATAAAAATCACTGTACTTGGCCGGGCACAGTGACTCACACCTGTAATCCCAGCACTTTGGGAGGCTGAGGCAGCCGGATCACGAGGTCAGAAGTTCAAGACCAGCCTGGCCAACATGGCGAAGCCCCGTCTCCGCTAAAAATACAAAAATTAGCTGGGCGTGGTGGCATACGCTTGTAGTCCCAGCTACTTGGGAGGCTGAGGCAGGAGAATTGCTTGAACCCGGGAGGCAGAGGTTGCAGTGAGCCGAGATTGTGCCACTGCACCATAGCTTGGGCGACAGAGCGAGACTCCGTTTCAAAAAAAAACAACAAAAACCTATAGTTCACGGTGCTTACAGTGTTAGCCCAGGGCTGATGCTTTAAACCCTAAAGTCAGCCTAGGACAGTGACCCACCCTACCTACCGCCTCTGCTTCCCATTAAATTCTCCTTCTCTAAGCCTCGTGTCTCCTGTTTTCTCATGAGAAATACTCAGAATTAATTGAGAAGATCCATGAATTTACTTAACGATGAATTTCTTCTTCCAACAAATATGTCAACGATGAGCCAGATACTGGTTTTTCACCTGAAATAGATTGAGGATTAAAAGGGAGAGGCAATGGGAAAGGAAATACAGATACAGATAGGAAACAGGAAAGGAAATACAGATACAGATAGGAAACAGGAAAGGAAATACAGATACAGATAGGAAACAGGAAAGGAAATACAGATACAGATAGGAAACAGGAAAGGAAATACAGATACAGATAGGAAACAGGAAAGGAAATACAGATACAGATAGGAAACAGGAAAGGAAATACAGATACAGATAGGAAACAGGAATGGAAATGGACCTAGGTACAGATAAAGCTATCGGCGTAGCTGTACAGATACAGATAGACAGAGGCATAGAAATGAATTGGAAAGAGGCAGAAAATAGATAGGGTCATAGATTCAGATACAGAATCTGTAGGAAGAGACACAGACATGGCTATGGATACAGAATTGGGTCTGGATACAGATGTACATAGATACATCGGTCCATAAGATAGATGTATAGATTTGATGATTGATAGATGATAGCTAGATGATATAGATAGTAGCTAAACTAGATAACTGATGGACAACAGAGAAATAACAGGTAATAGATGATTGATAGTCATAGATAAGAGATAGATTAGCTGGGTGCAGTGGCTCACGCCTGTCTTCGCAGCATTTTGGGAGGCAGAGGCAGATCATGAGTTCAGGAGTTCAAGACCAGCCTGGCCAAGATGGTGCAATCCTGTCTCTACTAAAGATACAAAAAATTAACTGGGCGTGGTGGCGCGCACCCGTAACCCCAGCTACTCGGGAAGCTGGGGCAGGAGAATCGCTTGAACCAGGGAGGCGGAGGTTGCAGTGAGCCAAGATCGCACCATTGTACTCCAACCTGGGTGACAGAGCAAGACTCCGTCTCAAAAAAAAAAAAAAAAAAATAGATTGGATGATTGATGGATAATAGATAACAAGTAGTTAGATATGCATAGATTAGGTAGATAGGCAATAGATGACAGATGGATATAAATAGTAGACAAATTGATTTGATGACAATAGATAAGTATATTAGATGATAAACACAATAGATAGATTCATTGATATTAGATAGATTAGATAGATAATTTAGAAATAGAGACAGATAATGAGATACATAGATGATAAATAGATGATGGATAGATATATAGATAGATGACGATGGATGGATGGATGGATAGATAGATAGATAGATAGATAGATAGATAGATAGATAGATAGATAGATACAGATAGATGGCAGACAGATGGATGATGGATAGATAGATATGTAGCAGGTCGAACCGCAGACAAAACCTCTCAGACACCGGGTTGTAGAAGGAAGGGCTTTATTCAGCTGGGAGTATCGGCAAGCTACTGCCTTAAAATCCGAACTCCCTGAGTGCACAATTTCTGTCTCTGTTAGGGGCTCACAACACTAAAGATTTCACATGAAAGGGCCGTAATTGATTTGAGTAGGCAGGTGGTACGTGACAGGGGCTGCCTGCACCGGTGGTCAGAGAGAAACAGAACGGAACAGGGAGCTTCACAGTGTTCTTCTATACCATGTCTGGACTCTATGGATAACATCGGTTTCTAAGTTAGGAGTTGATTTTTAACTACTGGGTTTAGGCCAGGCAGGCCCAGGCCTGGTTTCGGGCCTGGCGCTGGGCTGCCTGTCTTTCGTTTTACTTCCTTGTTTTTTTCTTAAAACAGGTACCGAGTATAAAACAATATAAAACAATGTGAGAGGGTCTCTCTCTTTCCTCAGATAGATAGATAGATATAGATAGGCAGACAGATGATAGATAGATAGATAGATAGATAGATAGATAGATAGATAGATAGATAGATAGATAGACGGACAGACAGAGATAGGCAGACAGATGATAGATGAGCTACATAGATGATGGATAGACAGATAATGGAGATATGATGCATAGATAGATATAGGTAGATACATAGATGACAATAGGTAGGTACGTAAGTAGGTAGATAGATAGATAGAGATAGGCAGACAGATAAAGGATACATGGGCTACATAGATGACAGATAATGGATAGATGATGCACAGATGGATACATGATGGAGAGACACATAGATGATAATAGCAGATAGATGATAGATCGATAGATACATACATAGATGACGCATAGAGAGATCATGTATAGATAGCTGTGTAGATAGATGATAGAGAAATGGATGGATAGATAATGCATAGATAGGCAGGCAGATGCGTAGGTAAATAGATAAATGGATAGATAGGTGGATGGCTAGATACAGGTGTAAATGCAGGTAGATGTGAGTGTGGATGTGGGATGAGACACAGGCATAGTCGCAGACATGAATATCGCCAGAGAACGTTGAGAGCCAAGAAGAAAGCTGAAGGAAGGTACTGGAGAGAAGCTTCTAGAGAGTGGTGACAGAGGGTGAAGGAAGGGTTGGCCTTGAAGCCAAAGACCCTCTTGATGAGAAGGTGAGAGCCACACGGATATGCGGGGTGAGAGGAGAGGACTCCAATCAGAGGGAACAGCACACACAAAGACCCCAAGGCAAGAATTGACGTCGCGATTCCAGGAGCAAGAGAGGTCACTGTGGTCAAATCCAAGAGTCTTCCCTGCACGTCAGGGCCCTGGGCTGAATTTCATTCCAGGAGCTGGGGGAGCTGAGCAGTGGACTGACATTGCCCAGGCTGGACAGGGCCTCAGAGCATCTAGGCATGGAGGGCAACACGGGGCATCAACAGTGAGGAAGGAAAGGCAAACTTGGGGTGCAGCTGAGAGTAGAGAGACCAGATAAAAAGGAGGGAAGGGCTGGGCGCGGTGGCTCATGCCTGTAATCCCAGCACTTTGGGTGGCCAGAGCGCGCGGATCACGAGGTCAAGAGGTCAAGACCATCCTGGCCAACATGGTGAAACCCTGTCTCCACTAAGAATACAAAAATTAGCCGGATGTGGTGGCAGGCGCCTGTAATGCCAGCTACTTAGAAGGCTGAGGCAGGAGAATCGCTTAAACCCAGGAGGCGGAGGTTGCAGTGAGCCGAGATCTTGCCACTGCCTTCCAGTCTGGGTGACAGAGCGAAAAACAAACAAACAAAAAAGATTGTGGTTGCCACGGTCAAATTCTAGTGGAACCTATTCTCTTTAGTGAGACAGAAGCAACAAAAGAGACTGGCTAAGTTATTTGAGGTCACAGAGCTGGACTTGGGTTAACACGTCCCAAGCCTTTTTGCAAAGTTGAAAGAAGCATTGTTGCCCCAGACGGCACTGTAGGAAATGGAGCTGCTTTGGACCAAAGAGGATGGATTGTATTGTGGTTTTGCTGAATTTTAAGAGGCCAAATGCAACCACCCAGTTTTTATTATGTTATACGCATCTCAGTGTGCCTCAGGTGTCTCTGAATGCATGCATGTGTGTATATGCATACATATGTGTGTGTGTTGTTTGTGTTTGCATGAATTCACACATCCAAATGCACGTGTGCACACATCACTGCATGCCTGCAAATGCATGTGTGAATTTGCGTGCATGAAGGTGTGAATGTGTATGCATGATTGTGTGAATGCCTTGTGCATACACAAATGTGTGTTCAGTGCACACATGCATTTATGTGCACGTGAATTTGTGTACCTGAAGGTTTGATTGTGTGTGCCCGATTGTGAATGCCTTGTGCATATGCAAATGTGTGTTCAATGCACACCTGCATTTATATGCACATGTGCATGTACATACATGCATTGTGCACATGTGTGTGCATGCACTGTGCATGCACTGTGAAAGTGTTCCATGTGTATCCTGCATGTGTGTATTTCTGTGTATGTGTACATGCATGTGTGAATATGTGTGTACCTGAGTCAGTGTTTGTGTGTGCATGTATGAAAGTGTATTCATGGGGATGAGAATGCTTCGTGCATGTGTAAATATGTGTGTGGGCCCTGCATTTATTCATGTATGTGCGTAGGTGTGCATACATGTGTGCGTGTGCTTGATTGTGAAAAACTGCACCTGTGCCTGTGTGCAAATACCTCATGTATGCGCGCTTGTGTACAATGCACATATGCCTTTGGCTGCCTGCATATGTGTGTACGTGAGTGTGAAAACCTGTGCACGTGTGAAATGTATAGATATATGTGTGTGCATCAGTGTGAACACCTGTATGCATGTGTGAATGTGTGTGTGCAATGTACATGTGCCTTTATCTGCATGTCTGTTTCTGTGCACACATTAGTGTGAAAACCTGTGCACATAATGCAGTGTGTATGTATGTGCATGAGTGTACATACGTGTACATACGTGTGTGCAGTGTATGTATATGCACGTGTGTACATGCAGATGTGAGTGTATCTGTACATGCATGTTCATGCCTGGGTTTGAGTGGATATGGGGAAAGCAGGAGGAGAATCACTTAGACGCTGACACACAAGTTCTCATTTTGGTAGATGAGCTGGTTGTGTATGTAAAGAGGAGAACAGAGGACAAAGACAGGTGGGATCAGCATTTAGTGCTGATGACGACAGCTCTGGACTCCTCTTGATGAGGGCTGTGGCACACATTGAGGGAAGCACTGCTGAAAACAACATAGAATGTGGTTTGGACTCAGCGTGCAATCCACAGTGGCCACGCTGCCAACACGGGGAACACGTTGGTTGACACGTTGGTGTTGGAGACGAAGATCTCCAAAGACGCTTTCTTGAAATCACCAAAGGAAAGGATCCATGCAGGAGAAGGAGTGCAGAGAGAAGGGCAGAGACCACAGAGTGCACCTGTGCACGTGTACAAATGCCTCACGCATGTATAAATGCATGCGTGCGCGTGTAAAATGCACATATGCCTTCAGCTGCGTGCATATGTGTGCAAATGAGTGTGAAAAGCTGTGCACATCTGCAGTGTATAGGTACATGTGTATGCATGAGTGTGAATGGCTGTATGCGTGTGTGAATGTGTGCGGATGAGCGTGGAAACCCTGAAGGGAGCCTCTTTGCAGTTTCTGGAACACAGTTTGTAGTTAACCTGGGACCGAAAGTCCATAGATTCCTTTACGGGATGCTGATGAATCAGGCCTGCTACCGGAAAGGAGTGTTGTGCGCGCCAGGGTTTCTCTTTGGCTTAGGCTTTCTTCCACCAAATCTGTCCCAGCCGTGCTGCCCTACCAGCGGCTGTCAATCCGCGTAGGGCTGCATGAAGACCCAAGTTCCTGTTTGGTTGCTTGGTAACCACTGGACGACATTGACTGCGTCCTCAGCGTGCACATTCTAATCCCGGTAATTTTGTTGACTCCGTCAGAGGAGAAACATGGTCTCTTCTCCACTTTCCCAGCTGTAATGCAAACCTTAGCATACAAGAAACAGAAGGAGGCAAGCTAAACACCAGAAGGAGGAGGTTAAGGGAAGGGAGGAAAGAGGAAACCAAAGGATGGCGGTGGGCTCAAACCACAATTTGTGCCACTGGATCGTGTGGTAATATTTCTGCGTGCTTGGGAATTACAAGCCCGCATGGAATAGTATGCAACTGTGGAAAAAGAATGAGATCATGTCTTTTGCAGGAGTATGGATGGAGCTGGAGGCTGTCACCCTTAGCAAAGTAACGCGGGAACAGAAAATCAAATACTTTCTCACTTATAAGTGGGAGCTAGGCCGGGCGCGGTGGCTCATGCCTGTCATCCCAGCACTTTGGGAGGCCGAGTCAGGCAGATCACAAGGTCAGGAGTTCGAGACCAGCCTGGCCAACATGGCAAAACCCCATCTCTACTACAAATACAAAAATTAGCCAGGCACGGTGCAGGCGCCTGTAATCCCAGCTACTCGGGAGGCTGAGGCAGGAGAATGGCTTGAACCCAGGAGGCGGAGGTTGCAGTGAGCTGAGATCGCGCCACTGCACTCCAACCTGGCAATAGAATAAGACTCTGTCTAAAAAAGAAAACAACATGCGTGCATAAGTATCTTTTTCATATAATGACTTCTTTTCCTCTGGGTGAATTCCCAGTACTGGCACTGCTGGATCACATGGTAGTTCTTTAAAAAATCACCACACTGCTTTTCTAGTGACTGTATGAGTTCACCGCATCCACACCCACACCTATTATTTTTTGATGTTTTGGTTATGGCCATTCTTGCGGGAGCGAGATGGGATCACATTGTGGTTTTGTTTTTTTTTTTTTTTTTTTTTGAGACGGAGTCTTGCTCTGTGGCCCAGGCTGGAGTGCAGTGGCCGGATCTCAGCTCACTGCAAGCTCCGCCTCCCAGGTTTACGCCATTCTCTGGCCTCAGCCTCCCGAGTAGCTGGGACTACAGGCGCCCGCCACCTCGCCCGGCTAGTTTTTTGTATTTCTTAGTAGAGACAGGGTTTCACCGTGTTCGCCAGGATGGTCTCGATCTCCTGACTTCGTGATCCGCCCGTCTCGGCCTCCCAAGTGCTGGGATTACAGGCTTGAGCCACCGCGCCCGGCCACACATTGTGGTTTTGACTTGCGTTTGCCTGATCGTTCGTGACGCTGAGCATTTTTTCATACGTTTCTTGGCCGCTTGTCTTGAACAGACAGTTCTCAAAAGCACATGTACAAATGGCCATTATCTGCACATTGCGAATTCGTGAATTCCCCTGCTCACTAAAATTGATTGGTCACCCCAAATCAATACTGAAGGTGCTTCCTGGGTCACTCACAGACATGCACTGGATAGGAAAATATTCGAGTCACCCGACACACACACGCACACACACACACACACACACTCCTAGCTGACATCTAAGAAAGAAAGGTTCTGTCTTGTGACTTCAGCTCTCACACTCTAAAAAACAAATAAACAAAAGTGTTCTTTTTGCTTTCTCTTCAGTGCCACACTTCTTGTCTTCTTAGGCTTTTTCTTTGTGACTTTGCTATTTAAAATGACCCCCAAGCAGGCCAGGCACGGTGGCTCATGCCTGTCATCCCAGAACTTTGGGAGGCCAAGGCGGGCGGATCATCTGAGATCTGGAGTTCCAGACCAGCCTGGCCAACATGATGAAACCCTGTCTGTACTAAAAATAAAAAAAATTAGCTGGAGGTGGTGGCAGGTGCCTGTCATCCCAGCTACTTGGGAGGCTGAGGCAAGAGAATCACTTGAACCCAGGAGGCGGAGGTTGCAGTGAGCTGAGATTGCGCCACTGCACTCCAGCCTGGGCCACAAGAGCAAAACTCCGTCTCAAAAAAAAAAAAAAAGTCCTATTTAGTGTTCCGAAGTGCAAGAAAACTGTGATGTGCCTCGCAGGCAAACTCCATGTGTCAGAGAAGCTTTGCGCAGACCTGAGTGATAGTGCTGTTGACTGTGACTTCAGTGTGAATGCATCTACAATATGTATTCAGTAAGGTGTCTGTAAACAGAAACATACATACAACAAGCTGATGTATGGCTTGGCTGCCAACAATTTTGTGACCAGTTGCTCAGGGGAACCTAACTCTGTATTTCCCCTGGAATCCCTGGCTTCATATTTGCTAATTTAGTATTTGCTATGACTTTATAGACTCTCTCTACCCTAAATAATAAGAAAGTACTGAAATTGTAAAGAAAAAATCTTTTATTTTTATTTATTTATTTATTTATTTTGAGACAGGGTCGTGCTCTGTCACCCAGGCTGGAGTGCAGTGGCATAATTTTGGCTCACGACAGCCTTGACCTCCCAGGCTCAGGAATTCTCCCACCTTAGCCTCCCATGTAGCTAGGACTACAGGTGTGTGCTACCATGCCCGGCTAATTTTATTGTATTTGTACAGATGGGGTTTTGTTGTGTTTCACAGGCTAGTTAAGAATGTAAATGTTAGCACATTCTCCTCCCACAATTTAGAAAGACTTGGAACCAACCCAAATGCCCATCAATAATAGACTGACTAAAGAAAATGTGGCATATATATACACCATGGAATACTATGCAGTCATAAAAAAAAGAATGAGTTCATGTCCTTTGCAGGGACATGGATGAAGCTGGAAACCATCCTTCTCAGCAAACTCACACAGGAACAGAAAACCAAACACCACATGTTCTCACACATAAGTGGGAGTTGAATAATGAGATCCCATGGACACAGGGAGGGGAGCATCACACACCGGGGCCTGTCGGGGCTTGGGAGGCAAAGGGAGGGAGAGCCTTAGGACACATACCTAATGCATGCAGGGCTTCAAACCTAGATGATGGGTTGACCATCATCTAGGTGCGGCAGGAAACCACCACGGCATGTGTATACCTATGGAACAAACCTGCATGTTCCGCACACGTATCCTGGAACTTAAAGGATAATTTTTTTCTAAATGGAATTTTTGTTATGGTTGTTGAGACAGTCTCACTCAGTCCCAGGCTGGAGGGCAGTGGTGCAATCTTGGCTCACCGCAACCTCCACCTCCTGGGTTCAAGTGATTCTCCTGCCTCAGCCTCCTGAGTAGCTGGGATTATAGGCACGCACCACCAGGCCTGGCTAATTTTTTGTATTTTTAGTAGAGACGGGGTTTCACCGTGTTAGCCAGGACGGTCTCGATCTCCTGACCTCGTGATCTGTCCATCTCGGCCTCCCAAAGTGCTGGGATGACAGGCGTGAGCCACCGCCACTGGCCTAAAAATACTTTTTTTAAAGAGAAATTAAGAACAAAGTTATCAGCAGGTTCCAAGTCAATCCAGGGGGCTTTCTGGCATTCCTCATGTGGTTGGAGATACGAAGTGAAATAAATAAGGTCCTTGTTTTTCAGGAGTGACCACCTAGACAGCAAGACAGGTCCACCATAGCGAGACTGGCGTCTGACGAATTTAAGCCGAGCAGGCGCAGGAAGTGCAGGGAAGGTTGCGGCCATGGGGGAAGGTGTAGGTTGGAGATGGGAGGGGCTGTGTTCATCAGGTGGACCAGCAGAACAGGCAGCACAACTAGAAAAGCACACGCCCATCCCAAGAGATACCCCACAGCCAGTTGTGTGGGAGAACACCACCAGCTAAGACGGAGACTCAAAGGGGAAGAGGATGTGGAAGAACATACCTGGGGGAAGACTGAGCCTCTCAGAGCTCCTTGGGATCCATTCCCTGGAGACTTTTAAGCTCTCGGTGACTCCTGCAAATGTTCAGTGTCGAATTCTCACCTTCACCTGCCTCCTGGAAGACAGACTCGAGACAGAGTCCCCAGTGGGAACGAACCACAGCATGAGCCGGAAAGCATCGCTTAAGATCATTTCACCTTGTTCTCTATTCCAAAGGCACGCAGCTGCCCGCTTTTCGTCTGAGGCAGCGGCTGGAAAGCAGGATGTGTCCGGAAACCCTGCCTGTGCACACAGCAGCACACGTCAGCTTGGAGGCTGCTTGCCTTGCGGCCTGGGGCTTCTGTCGTTTTGAGCTCTAATGCCCGTGCTCGTTACAGTGGACCAGCACAGCGTGGGCAGACGCCGTGGAGTGACGGGCATCCGTCCTGCAGCGTTCTGCCTGTCTCTAACAGGTGCTTCCAAAGCTCGTTCCCTGAGGCCCCTAAGTAGCCCTCAGGGGACAGAGACTCTGTGACTAAAGTGGCCAAAGAAACGTGCCCTTCATTCATTGTTGGAGCTCGATGCCAACTTAATTTTGCTTGGAGACCAGCACCCCGCTCTGCAGAGCTGCCAAACACAGACCCAGTGGCATGAGACGTTCCCAGCTGTGCGTCTGAACTCCTCTGTACGGAAAACGGAGGTCCTAAGACCTCCTTCGCTGTGTTGCTTGAAAGATCAAACGCAAAAGATGTGTGAGTCCTTACACAACAGTCTTGGGCAGTGACGCATTTGTAAAGCCTATTGATGTTTTAGGAACCGAAGAAAGCCTTGAGGACGTTCTTTGTGCACAGTGTCTGCCCTACTGCCCAGAAAATACGCATCTGACATTTCATTTTCCACATCTTCCAGCAATCTCATGGTAGAAAGTCATTGGGAGATCATACACCAATATGGCACCCACTGCAAACCAATCACGTAAACGTATATAATACGCTTTGTCTCTTCTCTCTGTTCTGCATGTGGCAGAGCTCTGTCTTACTTAACACTGCAAAATCTGGACAAATCTGGAGATTCCGGAAGAAATACCAAGCCTGAGATGAAAGCTGTTGGTCCCTGGTGCCACCGTCCATGCCTCCTTTATGTCATTCTGACTTAGAACTTGCTAATGAGCTTTTCTCTTCATTTGTCTTTGAAACATTACTTTTCATGGCGGTGAAACAGCACACCACAAAACGTACCATCTTGACCACTTTTTAAAGTGTACAGTGGCGTTGAGTACATTTTATAGAGTGGTGGGACCATCGACACCATCCATCTTCAGAACTCTCTTCCGTTTGCAAAACACAAATTTTGAACTCATTAACAAGTAACCCCTGTTCGCTCCAGTCCCCAACCTACTGGTAACTTTTCTCCTTGACACTCTGATGATCTTATTTTTTTTGAGACGGAGTCTCACGCTGTCACCCAGGCTGGAGTGCAGTGGTATGATCTCGGCTCACTGCGACCTCTGCACCTCAGGTTCCAGCGATTCTTCTGCCTCAGCCTCCTGAGTGTCTTGGACTACAGATGCACATCACCACGCCCAGCTAATTTTTGTATTTTTAGTAGAGACAGGGTTTCACCATCTTGGCCAGGCTGGTCTGGAACTCCCGACCTCGTGATCCTCCCCCCTTGGGCTCCCAAAATGCTGGGATTACAGGCATGAGCCACCGCGCGCGGCCTTCTGATGGTCTTATAAATAGCAACTGTGATGACCTCTTACGGGAGGCTGCCCTGGCCAGAACCAGAACATTTTGCAATTCAGAGGTGTGTGGAGCCATTGAACCAAATCATAGTGTCTACCCGGATCCCCTCGACTTACCGGAAATTCTTCGTAGGGAGCATAGCTCCCCAGGCAAGGTGAAGTTTCTCCAAATGGCCATACGCTGCACCTCCTTGGCTTCCTGCCGTGATCTGACTCCACCTCGAACTCTCACGTTCATCTGAACTCTCAGGAGAGAGAAGGGACTCTCCGGTCAGGGCAGGCCCCCGACGTAGGTCATCACAGTTGCTCTTTATAAGACCATCAGAATTCCCACACGTGGTGGGAGGTGCCTGGTGGGAGGTAATTGAATCATGGGAGCGTCTATTCAAAAAGAAAATGAGCATATGAACAAATGAGCACCTACTTATGTCTGACAGTTACTGCCCAGCAAGGTCTCCCCCTCTGGGCCTCTTTCAATAATACCAGGCATGGTTTCCACACCACTGTTGCGTGCATTGATTTCCTGAGTGCTCCAGTTGTAACACTGAACTGAGCACACTGGATTTTAACCCTTGTCCCCGGTGGGGCAAAGAGCAACTCAACTGCTGTGTGTAGACTGGGCAGTGAGTGTAGATGGTCATATGCCAAGGAAAGGTCTTCAGTCAGAAGGCTGTGGACCCGTAATGTGAGGCGTGAACAAGGAAAAGTGTGAGAAATGGCCACAAGGGACTATGGATTTTTATCTACCCCAAGAGTAGTCCATAGAATTGATAATAGGAATATATAATACGTGTCTTATTGGAAGGCATCGTCATTCATTTTTGCAAATAAGACACAAACGTCATAAATTACGCGTGAAGGAGTAGTAGCTTTTGGGGGCACGGTGCATCTCATCATTGTAAGAACAGTATGATACCCTTCAATCATGGGGGTTGCATGACGTTTTTTGATATCCAAAAGGAGCCCTGCTGTTCGGTATGGTTGAGACTGATTGGTGTGTGTGGCGCTGTTGGTAGCCGATGGTTCCTGAGATAAATCCAGATGTGAAGTGACGCGAGTCGTCTCGGCAGAATAACATCTGCTCCAGGCACAACTTCTTGATGCTGCCGCCAGAAAATCCAGGGCAGGGAATGGTTTTAAAATAGAGGCTTTTTTATGATTCAGGTAGAGGAAGGTCAACAGACCAGGAGACGACTAAGAAGAGGGGGGTGTCATGTCAGGCAGGACCCCATGGGGAGCTCAGGAGACAGAAGGAGCAGGAAGAAAGAAATGGGTGAGAGGCGTTATTGTGGTTTCCGCAGGAAGGAACAGGTGAGGTAGGATGAGTCGTAGGCTTAGGATTGCCTGGTTTGAATAATTTCAGCAAGCTCTGGGGTATATTCCCACTCACTGTGGGAGGCACCTGCTGGGAGCTAATTGAATCATGGGGGCAGGTCTTTCCCATGTTGTTATTGTGGTTTCCACAGGAAGGAACAGGTGAGGTAGGATGAGGAGTAGCATAAATGTTTGTCAAGGTTGGTTCTTCAAAGGGAGTGCTTCGGACCTCCCACGGCATATTTGGAAATGTCTGCAGACATTTTCCGTTGTCACCAGGGAGGTGGAGGAGGTAGGTGCTCCTGGCCCCTGGTGGGTGGAGCCCAGGGGCGCTGGTCAACACCGGACAGTGCACAGGACGGACGGCCTCACCACAGAGTCATGCACCCCCAAATATCCGCAGCGCTGAGGCCGAAAAAGTCGCTTAGCATGAGTGACTCTCTCACATTGCTCCTTCTCTCTTCTCCCTTTTCTCCTCCTTCCTTCCTTCACCCATCTCTCTGTGTATCAATCTATAGCTCTCTCTCCCTTAACCTCTCTCTCTCATCAATCTCTCTACCCATCCATCTACCATCTGTCTAGTCCATCCATCCATGCATCCATCATGTATCTGTCTATCCATCGATCAATCATCTATCACCTATCAATCCATTCATCTCTCCATCTTTCTACCTTCCAAAGTGCTGGGATTACAGGTTTAGGATTGCCTGGTTTGAATAATTTCAGCAAGCTCTGGGGTATAGGTACTGATATGGTGTGGCTGTGTCCCCACCCAAATCTCATCTTGAATTCCCACTCATTGTGGGAGGCACCTGGTGGGAGCTAATTGAATCATAGGGGCTGGTCTTTCCCGTGTTGTTCTTGTGATAGTGAATACGTTTCATAAGATCTGATGGTTTCATAAGGAGGTATTTCCCCGCACAGGCTCTCTCTCTGCCTGCTGCCATCCGTGAAAGACGTGACTTGTTGCTCCTTACCTTCCACCATGATTGTGTGGCTTCCTCAGCCACGTGGAACCGTAAGTCCATTAAGCCTGTCTTTCTTTTGTAAACTGCCCAGCCTGTGGTACGTCTTCATAAGCTGCATGAAAACAGACTAATACCGGGGCTCTCCGTATTCACCTGGCACCTGACCCTGCAGACCTTAGGGCAAGTGGAGAGTGGCCCTGGGATGCGAGACTCCCATACGGAATGTTGTTGGGGTGTGCAATCTAGATTGATTGTTTTTCATGTGAAAGACGTGCTCATAGAGGAGTCGTTCACGTTCTCCAGAAATCGCCTAACCCTGAGATGGTCGTGGGGTGTGCAATCTAGATTGATTGTTTTTCATGTGAAAGACGTGCTCATAGAGGAGTCGTTCACGTTCTCCAGAAATCGCCTAACCCTGAGATGGTCGTGGGGTGTGCAATCTAGATTGGTTGTTTTCATATGAAAGACGTGCTCATAGAGGAGTCGTTCACGTTCTCCAGAAATCGCCTAACCCTGAGATGGTCGTGGGGTGTGCAATCTAGATTGATTGTTTTTCATGTGAAAGACGTGCTCATAGAGGAGTCATTCATGTTCTCCAGAAATCGCCTAACCCTGAGATGGTCGTGGGGTGTGCGATCTAGATTGATTGTTTTTCATGTGAAAGACGTGCTCATAGAGGAGTCGTTCACGTTCTCCAGAAATCGCCTAACCCTGAGATGGTCGTGGGGTGTGCGATCTAGATTGATTGTTTTTCATGTGAAAGACGTGCTCATAGAGGAGTCGTTCACGTTCTCCAGAAATCGCCTAACCCTGAGATGGTCGTGGGGTGTGCAATCTAGATTGATTGTTTTTCATGTGAAAGACGTGCTCATAGAGGAGTCATTCATGTTCTCCAGAAATCGCCTAACCCTGAGATGGTTGTGGGGTGTGCGATCTAGATTGATTGTTTTTCATATGAAAGACGTGCTCACAGAGGAGTCGTTCACGTTCTCCAGAAATCGCCTAACCCTGAGATGGTCAGTTTCTCGAGGAAGCAAGACCCCCCAGTGTCAAAGCATCACATACAGAAATCAGGAAATGCGATAATGATAGGAACGTTCCCCTGCCAAAGGACCCTTACGCAGTCTTTAACTACTTTCAAAGAGATGCTTGGTGGAGGGGAGGGGGTCCTCAGACCTACCGAATTGTGGAATAACGCAGTCTTCCGGAAATGCATGGACTTGTGCTTCTAAAGCGTAGCTCTAATACACAGCGAGTCTTGCTGTATTAGTCCGTTTGGATGCTGCTGATAATGACATCCCTGGGTATGTCTTCCACCTCCGTGAATCTGCCATGACTACAACTCCCTGTGTCTCATTTCCTAGCTATTTTTAAAGAAAACCAGAGCCAGAAAGCACAAAGCAATGGAAACTGGGCTGCTCTCCTTTACTTTCATAAATGCCTATTTCCACTGAGGAGAAAACATACCTGATAAAGATACACTTGGGGGACTGGGTAATTTATACAGAAATAGAGGTTTAATGGACACACGGTGTCACGGGGCTGGGGAGGCCTCACAATCATGGCAGAAAGCAAGGAGAAGCAAGTCACGTCTTACATGGATGACGGCAGGTAAACAGAGAGCTTGTGCAGGGAAACGCCCTCGTATAAAACCATCAGATCTCATGAGACTTACTCAGTTTCATGAGAACAGCATGGGAAAGACCTGCCCCCATGATTCGATGACCTCCCACCAGGTCCCTCTCACAATAACACGTGGGAATTCAAGATGAGATTTGGGTGGGGACACAGCCAAACCCTATCACTTGCTTTTTATCCCTCATTTATGGAAACAGCTCATCATACACATGTGGCTTTCCTCGTGCAGCAGAAATGCCTGATGTTTAATGACTAGATAGTAGGAGAATGACCTACCTCGACCATTGACTGGAGTCCTTCCTAGTTACATCCAGGGAGATTTTCATCTTTCTTGTTTCTTTTTATAACACCCTCAAAATCTGAAATTACTTCGGAAGTCTCCAAATTTCTTTTCTTTCTGTTTTTTTTTTTTTTTTTTTTGATGGAGTTTCACCTTCTTTCCCAGGCTACAGTGCAGTGGCGCGATCTCGGCTCACTGCAGCCTCCGCCTCCCAGGTTCAAGCGATTCTCCTGCCTCAGCCTCCCGAGTAGCTGGGATTACAGGTTCCCAACACCACGCCTGACTAATTTTTGTATTTTTAGTAGAGACAGGGTTTCACCATGTTGGCCAAGCCGGTCTCAAACTCCTAACCACAGGTGATCTCCCCACCTTGGTCTCCCAAAGTGCTTAGATTCCAGGTGTGAGCCGCCGTCCCCGTCCAGAAGGCTCCAAATTTCTCAGTGCTTCCTGAACGACGGTGTCTTCCCTAACGTGCTTCTCTCTTTTAAAGTAGTTTCTTGGAAATATTCCACTTGTGTACATCTGCCATGACTACCACTCCCCATGTCTTGTTCCCTAGCAGTTTTTAAAGAAAACTAGAGCCACAAAACACACAAAGCAATGCATGCCGTGCCGCTCTTTTTTACACTCATACATGCCTCAGGGAGAACACTCAGAGATACCAAATCCCAGTTCAGTGAACCTTTCTGGTTGTTAAAGACGATGTCTGTGATCTAGTCTAGCAATTTCGTTCCACGGAGAGAAAAAACAGAGTTCACGTTTCTGAGCTTCCTGCCTAGGCTGCCTGGCAGGAATGAGTTGGTCAGCTGAGGGTAATTTCCTGTACCAAGTAGAGTGAGCTGAATAATGAGCCCTGAAGATATCAGGGTCTTAATCCTCAGAGCCTACTAATCTGTGACCTCACAGGATAACACACACCTCGCAGGTGTGGTTAAGAATCTTGAGATGGAGGGATTACACCAGATTATCCAGGGGGACTCCATATAATCAAAGTCGTCTTTTTTTTTTTTTTTTTTTTTTTTTTTTTTTTTTTGAGACAGAGTCTCTCTCTGTCTCCCAGGCTGGAGTGCAATGGCATGATCTCGGCTCACTGCAGCCTCCACCTCCTAGATTTAAGCAATTCTTCTGCCTCAGCCTCCCTAGTAGCTGGGATTACAGGCACCCGCCATCATGCCTGGGTAATTGTTGGATTTTTGTAGAGATGGGGTTTTACCATGTTGGCCAGGCTGGTCTCGAACTCCTGACCTCAGAGGATCTGCCAGTCTCAGCCTCCCAAAGTGCTGGGACTGCAGGCATGAGCCACCATGCCTGGTCTCAAGGGGTCTTTATAAGAGGAAAGGAGAAGGAGATTTCACACAGAAGAGAAGATCAATGTGGAGATGGAGGCAGAGACTGGAGTGATGCGGCCACAAGCCCAGGGACACCTGGAGCCCCCAGGAGCTGGGAGAGGCAGGAAGGATCCTCCCCTAGAGCCTCCAGAAGGAACCAAACACAACTGCAGTGGGTTGAATGGTGATCCCTAAAAGATGTGTTCATGTCCTAACCCCTAGAACCTGTGAATAAGACCTCATTTGGAAATGGCATCTTTGCAGATGTAATCAAATTGAGAATCTTGAGATGAGATCACCCTGGAGTAGGTGAGCTCTAAATGGAATGACAGGTGTCCTTCTAGGAGACAGAAGAGGAGACACAGACACAGAGGAGGAGGCCACATGGAGATCAAGACAGAGACTGGAGTGATGTGGCCACAAGTCCAGGGACACCTGGAGCCTCCAGGAGCTGGGAGGGGCAGGAAGGATCCTCCCCTGGAGCCTCTGGAGGGAGCACAGCCCTGCCCATGCCTCGATCTCATGTCTCCAAGACTTGGAGAGAGTAAATTGCTGCTGTTTCAGCCACAGAACTTGTCATCGTTGGTTAAAGGGGACTCAAGAAACAACTGCAGCGGCTTCCCACTGGGGTTGAGCCACCAACAGGCGCAGACGTTGAGCAGCATGAGAGAGTGGTCAAGACAAACCAGAGCCTTGGGGAAGGGAGGGGAGGTGGTGAGTCAGCGTCGCGGGGACGGGCTGTGGACACTGCAGCACACACATGGCCCCTGCCCAGTGTGCCGAGGTGTCCTTACATCCTCCCTCTCCCAGGTGTAGGTTCTTAGATCTAACGCCCATGACTTGAGTGAACTGTTTGGGGCCTCATCTGCTTTCTCTTTTCTTTTCTTTTGTATTCATTTTGTATTTTTTTTATTTTTTTTGAGACAGAGTCTCGCTGTGTTGCCCAGGCTGGAGTGCAGTGGCCAGATCTCAGCTCACTGCCAGCTCCGCCTCCCGGGTTTACGCCATTCTCCTGCCTCAGCCTCCCGAGTAGCTGGGACTACAGGCGCCCGCCACCTCGCCCGGCTAGTTTTCTGTATTTTTTAGTAGAGACGGGGTTTCACCGTGTTAGCCAGGATGGTCTCGATCTCCCGACCTCGTGATCCGCCCACCTCGGCCTCCCAAAGTGCTGGGATTACAGGCTTGAGCCACCGCGCCCGGCCTCTTTTTTATTTTTTGAGATGGAGTCTCACTCTTGTTGCCCAGGCTGGAGTGCAATGGCACCATCTCGGCTCACCACAACCTCCGCCTCCCGGGTTCAAGCGATTCTCCTGCCTCAGCCTCCTGAGTAGCTGGGACTACAGGTGCCCGCCACCACACCCGGCTAATTTTGTAGTTTTAGTCGATACTGGCTTTCTCCATGTTGGTCAGGCTGGTCTCGAACTCCCGACCTCAGGTGATCCGCCTGTCTCGGCCTCCCAAAGTGCTGGGATGACAGGCGTGAGTCATTGCGCCCGGCCTCTTATCTGCTTTTTTCTAAGTTGAGTAGGTAGAAGATGCTCCAATAATTTATAAGAAATATTTTCCTTTCAGGCCAGGCCTGGTGGTTCGTGCCTATAATCCCAGCACTTTGGGAGGCCGAAGTGGGCAGATCACCTGAGGTCAGGAGTTCAAGACCAGCCTGACCAACATAGTGATACCTTATCTCTACTAAAAATACTAAAATTAGCCAAGCATGGTGGTGCGTGCCTGTAATTCTAGCTACTCGGGAGGCTGAGGCAGGAGAATCACTTGAACCCAGGAGGCAGAGGTTGCAGTGAGCTGAGATTGCACCATTGCACTCCAGCCTGGGCGACAGAGCAAGACTTTGAAAAAAAAGAAAAAGAAAGAAAGAGAGAGAGACGGAGGGAAGGAAGGAAGGAAGGGAGGGAGGGAGGGAGGGAGGGAGGGAGGGAAAGATAGAGAAAGAAAAAGAGAGAAAAGAAAAAAGAAAGAGAAAAAAGAAAAGAGAGATGAAAGAAAGACAAAAGGAAGGAGGGAGGGAGGGAGGAAGGGAGGGAAATATTTTCCTTTCAAGGTGACGACCTGAATCAGTAAAATAGAGAAAATATTAGAGAGAAAAGACCATTGTCTGCTAGATGAGTTTTCTAGGCCGCCAAAACAAATAGCCACAAACTGAGGTGTTTAAAACCACAGAGATTTGTCCTCTTCTAGTTCTGGAGACCCAGAGTCTGAGATCAAGGGATCTCACGGCTGTGCTTCCTCAGGAGACTAGGGGAGGATCTTTCTTGCCTCTCTCAGTTTCTAGGGGCTCCAGGTGTCCCTGGGCTTGTGGCTGCCTCCCTCCAGGCTCTGCCTTCATCTCCACATATCTTTCTCCTCTGTTTCTCTGTCTGCTCTTCTGACTCTTAGAACACCTGTCATTGCATTTAGGGCTCTCCCTAATCCAGGATGACCTCATGTTAACAGGATGACCTGCAAAAGCTCTGTTTCCAAATAAGGTTACATTCTGGGGTTCCAGGTGGACATGCATTTATTTTTTCTTTTTCTTTTTTCTTTTTTTTTTTCCTTGAGACAGAGTTGCACTCTTGCTGCCCAGGCTGGAGCGCAGTGGCGTGATCTCAGTTCACCACAACCTCCGCCTCCTGCCTCAGGCCTCCCGAGTAGCTGGGATTACAGGCGCCCGCCACCACACCTGGCTAATTTTTTATATTTTTAGTAGAGACTGGGTTTCATCATGTTGGTCAGGCTGGTCTTGAACTCCCGACCTTGTGATCTGCCCACCTCAGCCTCCCAAAGTGCTGGGATTACAGGCGTGAGCCACCTCGCCCGGCCCAGAATACTTCTTAACAGACGCTCAAAGCAGTGTGTGGAAATCGTACCCACACTGTAATTGTGTAAATTGAAGGGTTTTTTTTTTCATCATCTCTAGCCAGCGAACTGGAGACATGTGAACTCTGTGAGAGGCACACGGTCTATGCACCTTGCTACTTGCAGCGTGTGACTTGGAAGAGAGCCTCAGTCTGCTGAAGACAGCTCTGGCCTAACGATGCATTTGCTGCCTCAGGAGGCGAGGGTTGGTTGGCTTTGCATAAGTGTATCTTAGAGTCCAGGAATTTTGATGAGACCGTCTTCATTCTCCTTTCCTTGGGAACAAGTCTCCTCCAAAAGTTCTGAACCAACAGTGCCAGGAACCATTTCAGCCTCTGTTTCATCGCTGACGTTGAATTGTGGGACTCTTCCACGAAACATTAAGCGGCGTTACTTTGCCAGGTGGATGACCAGTAGGTACAAATCCCAGGTACAGGATGACTCACGCACAGGTGGACCTTGTCTGGCTTAGACAAACAGGGAGAGGTGAGATGGAGGAACAGTTTCAACAACACTCATCTCTTTAGGGTGATATCACCCCCGTAGCTCTCATGCCAAGTGGCTCCATGGCCACCACCAGAATTACTTTTCACCAGCTCCTAAAGCTCTGAACCTGTGCTGTGGCAAAAACGGGGGGCAAGCTTCATGTTCCGGGTGTTGGCTGATTGCATAAGAAGCTAATATCGTCGGCAGTTTATTCTAAGGATCTGCCTTGTGTCTGCCATCTTCTCACAAAGCATTCCGTTGTAAAGGAATCAGAATAGCGTGGAACCACCAGGCAAGCTGAAGCAGAGTAATATCCAAAAGTCCGACACCAGCACACGTGGCATTGCTAGGTTGTTCTCCATCCGGCAAAGCTCCTTCTCTCAGGGACGCAGTCAGAGAGAAAAGGTGGGGACTTTCCATGGTTGGGTAATTGGATTTAGAAAGTCACAAATTTCCGCAGGGTAATAGCAGCAATTCATCACCTGTGAGGTTGGCGTCTCTAAGTCTCCACTTGTCAGCACCCAGACTCGCTGCCAAGTCCGGCTCCTTCACACCTCCTGTTTGACTCCCCCACCTCAACCTCCTCAACAGAACGTGCATTTTCAAGACCAAGAAAGTTTCTGCAGAACAGAACTCACTTCATGGCAGGCATTTCTCCATCTCTGCAGCAAAGGAGGGTTCCACTAGACAACGGTTAGCCTTTCTTTGCAGGCTTGCAATCCTTTCACCGTTACCTATTTATTCAGAGCTGAGAAGCAGAATATAATCGAGGCTCAGGCCATTTTTGGAGACAGTCAGAGGCTCAGGACCGAGGGAAAGAGTGAGTTGAGAATCTCTAAACAGGCAGTTGTTATGCCCCACATAGAAATGAAAAGAAAGGGTCCGACGCAGTGGCTCACGCCCGTAATCCCAGCACTTTGGGAGGTCGAGGCGGGTGAATCAACGCGGTCAACAGTTCAGGACCAACCTGGCCAACATTGTGAAACCCTGTCTCTACTAAAAATACAAAAAATTAGCTGGATGTGGTGGCAGGTGCCCGTAATCCCAGCTACTCAGGAGGCTGAGGCAGGAGAACTGCTTGAACCCGGGAGGCGGAGGTTGCAGTGAGCCGGGATTGCGCCACGGCACTCCAGCCTGGGTGACAGTGTGAGACCCAGTCTCAATAAAAAATAAAAATAAAATAAAATTATAAAATAAAAATAATATAAAAAATATAGTAAAAATATAATTTAAAAAGTAAAGCAATAAAAAAAGAAAAGAAAGACCTGCAAGAACAGGAGAAGAACCCATAAAGTTAATTTCCCCAGTGAGTGAGGAGGAGAGAGTGGTAAACCAGGCAGAAATCAAACCTGAAGGAAACATCAATAAGCATGCCAACTCTTCATTTGGTATCTTAATTTTATCTTGTACTGATTTTTCATGAGCATTTTCTAGGTAGCCTTTTCTTTCCATCTCTCCCTGCTAAACAGTGATATTCTTGGCCTTTCTAATGAATCATTTTGACATGGACACGCTGTCAATACCAGTTAGTGCAGGATTTAACATTTTGGTCGTCCTCCCATCATGAACGTATTCGAAAGTCTTGGACATAATGAAAAACATGAGAATCTTAAAATTTGTTGATGAAGTCTCTCTGTAGCTTTTGGATGCTCAAAATGCCATACTTCTCTCAAAATCCAAGGAGAATTAAAAGGATTGATGGGTTTAAACATCGCTATATTTACTTTTCTCTCCCCTTTCAATTGTACTCTGCCCAAGGTCTGCATTCGGGTGCAGACTCTCATCCCCTGGGAAATGGGACCTTATGATGGAAAAGGGTCTTTGAAGATGCAATTAAGGTAAAGATCACAAGACGAGACCACAGGGTGGGTATGACCTCCAATGACAGGTGTTGTTATAACCGATGGATGAAAAGACACAAAATGAAGGTCGTGTTGGAGAGAAAAGCAGAAATCAGGGTGATATGTCTACAAGCCAAGTGTCTTAGTCTGTTTTCACACTGATGACAAAGACATACCCGAGAGTGGGCAATTTACAAAAGAAAGAGAGGTTTAATGGACTTACAATTCTATGTGGCTGGGGAGGTCTCACAATCATGGCTGAAGGCAAGGAGGAGCAAGTCACATCTTACATGGATGGCAGTAGGCAAAGAGAGAGCTTGTGCAGGGAAACACCCCCTTATGAAACTATCAGATTTCATGAGATTTATTCACTCTCATGAGAACAGCATAAAAAAGAGTTGCCCCCATGATTCAATGACCTCTCAGCGAATCCCTCCCACAACACGTGGAAATTCAAGATGAGATTTGGGTGGGGACACAGCCGAACCATATCACCAAGGAATACCTGGGGCCACTAGAAGCCAGGAGATAGCCATGAGCCAAATTCCTCTCTTGCAACCCTCATAAGGAACCATGCCTCCCAACATCTTGATCGGAGACTTCTGTCTTCCAGAACTATGAGACAACATATGTATATTGTTGTAAACCACCCAGTTTGTATAAATTTGTTATAGCAAGTTCAGGAAAGGAACTCAAGCTCCAACCCAAATTTTGCTCTTTGAAGATCCTCTGAACCCCATATACATCATTCCCCCATCTGAAATACCCCCCTTTTATTGTACTTCTTTTTGTTTTCCAAACTTTTTTTTATGGGTTTATTTGGGGGTTTTTTTGTTTGGTTGGTTGGTTTTATTGAGATGGAGTTTCATTCGTGTTGCCCAAGCTGGAGTGCAGTGGCGCGATCTTGGCTCACTGCAACCTCCGCCTCCAGGTTCAAGAGATTCTCCTGCCTCAGCCTCCTGAGTAGCTGGGATTACAGGTGCCCGCCACCACGCCCAGCTAATTTTTTGTATTTTTAGTAGAAACGGGGTTTCAGCATGTTAGCCAGGCTGGTCTCGAACTCCTGACCTCAGGTGATCCACCTGCCTCGGCCTCCCAAAGTGCTGGGATGACAGATGTGAGCCACTGCACCCAGCTATTGTACTTCTATTCCAGACGTGACATGAGTCCCTCATACTTAGGTGATTTAAGTATTATTCATTCATGAATGTCAATCCCTTGAGAAGGAGAATGTGGTTTTAGTTCTTCTCTCATCACCATGCCTCACGCATGGGAAGGGCTCACCAAATGCCCGTGCCCCGTGCGGAAAATAAACTGGCAGATGCTCAGAGTGCGATGTGTCCTGTGTCATAATGAACCTTTGCCACCAACAGAAATCTAGCAGTCACAAGCAATTAACTTTTTCTGTGAGTCGTCCAAGGCTAATTTTAGCCTCAGTAACAGTCTCCTGCCAGATCTGATAACTTTTGTCCTCTGCTTCTGACTGTCTGGTTCCTGATGGCAGTTGGCTATGTGGAAGCTGGCGTCTTGAGTACATTAACAATTTCCAGAAACTGAACTGCATAGCTGATGAATATGAATGACCTTCTCATGGGGTTATTGGATAAGGCTCATAGAATCTGACACTTTGGAGTTGCCCTGGGCAGTCTCCATTTTACCCAGATGGAAAAGGCTCTGCTTTGCAACATGGTGACAGAGAAGAGAAGAGACACCTAAACACACCGATGAAAATAAGTGGAGAGATGCGTCATGAAACTGCCCCATTTATATTTACAGAAAGCGCTTACTGTGGAGCTCGCTCTCTCAAATGGCTCAGGTTGGAATGTCCGTTTTGAAGAACAGAGAACACTCGAAATTCTCTCTTTCTTGAAAGAGATCTTGTGTGTTGGAAGCAAAAGCAGGTACCGTATCTCCATGGAAATATTCTGTATTTTGCCTGTTAACTGGATGCTGGACAATGGAACATAAAATTCACCAAAGCAGCTTTCCCTCTTGGGTTATTCATATTCATTCACCCATACTTACTTGCCTTAGTGGACATGGAGGTGGTCATTGAGATCCCTCTGCCAGAGTCCATGGAGAGAGAGGTCAGACTGCCTGGGGGAGATTATCTGTTTATGTCAATCACACTCTCCCCAGGTGACCTCAGCAGATAGATCATCATCTGCTTCCTACAATGATGGAGAAATATTGGTTACGATGGATTGTCTATGAGATTTACAGTTTATGAAAACTGGTAAGGTAAAGGTGACACCTACTTGGGGACTCAAGATTTGAAAAGAGCAGTTACAAAGTGATCTAAAAAACATTAAAATATTGGACCTGGCGTGGCAGCTCACTCCTGTAATCCCAGCACTTTGGAAGGCTGAGGAAGATGAGTCACTCGAGGTCAAGCATTCGAGACCAGCCTGGCCAATATCCCATCTCTACTAAAAATACAAAAATTAGCCTGGTGTGGTGGCGGGCGCCTGTCATCCCAGCTACTCGGGAGGCTGAGGCAGGAGAATCGCTTGAACCTGGGAGTCAGAGGTTGCAGTGAGCTGAGATTGCACCACTGCACTCCAGCCTGGGGGACAGAACAAGACTCTATCTCCCGCCAACCAAAAAAAGTAAAAAAAAAAATAAATGACAGGGCACCCTGTCAAGGTAGACAAAATGTGATTCTGATCATACAATGAGGAAGAAAAGTTGGCATATAGTTTGGTCTCTACGGGTCTCTTTGAATATTTTCCAGTTTGAGAATTAGACTGTGGCATCTTCAATACTTTTCCAAAATGATTTTAAACTGTATTGTTAGGGCCATGACTGATGTCAGATATAAAATCACTAGCTGGGATGCCATCTCATACAATTTCAACATCTGAGGGTATCATTTGAGTGTCTGTCCCCTTGATGTTTTGTATCCTCTTCAACTAGGACAGGAATTGGAAATATTCACCGGTTTCAGACACTCACCTCATTGACTTCATTTTTTACTGGATGGATTCTACCTGGGTCTGTTTTTTTTTTTTTTAATGAGCTAAAAAGGAAATAGGAATGGATATCTCATATAGCTTTGCACTCAACTCTCTGTTGTTAAAATTAGACCAACCACGGGCACATGGTACGATTCCTAAGACCCAGTGAGATGTCTACGATCCTGACTGTGCCTGACACAGTTTAGAGACCTAATCCTCTTTTTTTGCAGTTTCTAAGAGCAAGAGTGCATTGCCTGCATTTTCTTCTTCATTGTGAAGGCTATGGTAGCTTAGTTTCCTTGGTACTCATGCCCAGTCAGCTAAGCTCATACTCATGCCCTTTCTCCTTTGAACCATGTGGCTCTATTTCCCTCTACAGCAACCCACTGTGGCTAAGCTCATACTCATGCCCTTTCTCCTTTGAACCACGTGGCTCTGTTTCCCTCTTACCGCAGCCCACCGCACCATTGCAGTCGTTTATTTTGGGATCTGCAGATTTTCCCGAAAGCTAAAATGAGCCTCCGCAAAGCAATGAGAAAACCCATGACGGGTGATTGACAGTGGGCTGTTTGTCAGATTTTTGGCAGCTCGGAGCAAGTTCAGTTTCTGCCACGCGTTTTTGGAAGAAGCTCACACACATCATTCTCATGTGTGGGATTTCTTGTTGAAGTCTATGGCTTTGTTTTAGGGATGCATTCACAACACAGCTGGAAGAAAAGAAATCTTTTAACTGTTTACAAGCAACGCAACACCCAGAGCCATGAAACCTGACACTTCTCTTGGAAATTCGTACTGTGACCTCCTAATGCGGATGAGCCAGAAGTTCTTGCTCAACTCTAAGCTAAAACCATGTCGATAGTTGCAGTTTACTGTCCAGTGAAAACTGCATTTATTTTATTTCATTTTTGAGATGGAGTCTCGCTCTGTCACCCAGACTGGAGTGCAGTGGCGCCATCTCGGGTCACTGCAAGCTCTGCCTCCCGGGTTCATGCCATTCTCCTGCCTCAGCCTCCCAAGTAGCTGGGATTACAAGCGCCCACCACCACGTCCAGCTAATTTTTGTATTTTTGGTAGAAACGGGGTTTTGTCATGTTGGTCAGGCTGGTCGCAAACTCCTGACCTCAGGTGATCCACCCGCCTTGGCCTCCCAAAGTGCTGGGATTACAGGTGTGAGCCACTGTTCCTGGCCTAGAAAAGAAATATTTTAACTGTTTACAAGCAACACAACACCCAGAGAATGAAACCTAACACCTGTCTTGGAAATTCATACTATGACCTCATTCTACTAAAGAGCCAGCAGTTCTTGCTAAGCTCCAAACTAAAACCATGTTGAGAGCTGCGGTTTACTGTCCAGTGAAAATTGCCTTTATTTTGTTTTATTTTTTGACACTCAAACCTGCCTTTCCATGCCACTCAGTTCCAAGTCAATCTCCTGCAACTTGACTTGGACATTCTACTCACAAGGATGCACGACTGAATGCTTCTGTGATACGCTTCCTGCCAACCGCCCACTCCATCTCTCTTGGGCACTCTCTGTTGACTTCCCCATCCTCCTATAGCTCCTAGTCTGGGCTGCCATGACTCTCCTCAGTCTTGGAGCCACTTCTACCTTCTCTGCCTTGTGATCTCTTGGTACCTATGATCTCCATCTCTTCTTCCTCCAAAGGCCAGGATTTCTTCATGCTTGGTACCTATGATCTCCATCTCTTCTTCCTCCAAAGGCCAGGATTTCTTCACGCTTGGTACCTATGATCTCCATCTCTTCTTCCTCCAAAGACCAGGATTCCTTCACACTTGGTACCTATGATGTCCATCTCTTCTTCCTCCAAAGGCCAGGATTCCTTCATGCTTGGTACCTATGATCTCCATCTCTTCTTCCTCCAAAGGCCAGGATTCCTTCATGCTTGGTACCTATGATCTCCATCTCTTCTTCCTCCAAAGGCCAGGATTCCTTCATGCTTGGTACCTATGATCTCCATCTCTTCTTCCTCCAAAGACCAGGATTCCTTCACACTTGGTACCTATGATGTCCATCTCTTCTTCCTCCAAAGGCCAGGATTCCTTCATGCTTGGTACCTATGATCTCCATCTCTTCTTCCTCCAAAGGCCAGGATTTCTTCATGCTTGGTACCATGATCTCCATCTCTTCTTCCTCCAAAGGCCAGGATTTCTTCATACTTGGGTCCTTCTCTCTCTGCTGGGCCACACGAAGAGTGTACATTTTTGCACTTGAGATCCTAGTGTTCAAATTCCAAATTCTCTCCAGGACGTGTCTGTGACCCTGGGCAAGTCACGTTGCCCCGTGGACTGCCTGTCAGGATCTGTAGATTACGACAGTCACAGTATTCAACTCAGACGGTTTTCTTCAAGACAGAGTGAGTGACTTTATGTAACCCACTCACATCTAAGTCTGATACGTGCTAAGGTCTCAGGAACTATGAGCTTTGATATGATGCATTTGACTTCAAATCTTTCACTCTCCAATGTGCAAATAACTGTGGAAACTTTATCTGTCACCATGAACTTTTCCTCCTCTTCTTCTTCTTTTTTTTTTTTTTATTTGAGACGGAGTCTCGCTCTGTCACCCAAGCTGGAGTGCAGTGGCGCGATCTGGGCTCACTGCAAGCTCCGCCTTCTGGGTTCACACCATTCTCCTGCCTCAGCCTCCCGCGTAGCTGGGACTACAGGAGCCCGCCACCTCGCCCGGCTAATTTTTTGTGTTTCTAGTAGAGACGGAGTTTCACTGTTAGCCAGGATGGTCTCGATCTCCTGACCTTGTGATCTGCCCGCCTCGGCCTCCCAAAGTGCTAGGTTTACGGGCGTGAGCCACTGCGCCTGACCCTAGACTTTTCTTAAGACCACAGATCTTTTATTTTTTTTCTTTCCTTTTATTTTTTTGAAACAAGGTCTTGTTCCGTCATCCAGGCTGGAGTGCAGTGGCGTGATCTCGGCTCACTGCAATCTCCATCTCCCAGGCTCAAGCAGTCCTCCCACCTAAGCCTCCCAAATAGCTGGGACTATGGTGCACACCACCATGTCCAGCTAATGTATGTAATTTTCGTAGAGGTGAGGTCTTGCCGTGTTGCCC
Source organism: Macaca mulatta (assembly GCF_049350105.2). NCBI lineage: Eukaryota > Metazoa > Chordata > Mammalia > Primates > Cercopithecidae > Macaca > Macaca mulatta. Next base: position 1,694,542 of record NC_133426.1, on the reverse strand, counting down.
AGGCTGGCCTTGGACTCCTGGGCTCAAGCAGTCTGCCCTCCTCAGGTTTCCAAAGTGCTGGGATTACAAGCATGAACTATCGCACCCAGCCAATCTTCTCTATAAATACGAACTTGGCTTGAAATTTTCACCACAAAGTCAGTGTGTACCAGTTTTCCACTTATTTATCATCACCATTATAATTTTGCTTTGACCTCCAGTTTCCAGACCTGGTCAGGAATATTCTTCCTCTTTTCTTTTTCTTTTTTTTTTTTGATGGAGTCTTGCTCTGTCACCCAGGCTGGAGTACAGTGGCGTCATCTCAGCTCACTGCAACCTTCGCCTCCTGGGTTCAAGCGATTCTCCTGCCTCAGCCTCTGGAGTAGCTGGGACTACAGGCGCCCGTCACCACACCTGGCTAATTTTTTGTATTTTTAGTAGAGATGGAGTTTCACCGTGTTAGCCAGGAGAGTCTCCATCTCCTGACCTTGTGATCCGCCCGCCTCGGCCTCCCAAAGTGCTGGGATTACAGGCGTGAGCCACCGCGCCTGGCCTCCTGCTCTTATTAGTAAACCTGTTGGATTCAGTCCACCCTGAAATTAAATGTAGCGTCAGTTAGCTCAATCAGAGCTCAGTCAGAAGGAACAATTTAATATCATGAAATCTGCGGTGCTCCCGAGCCATGAAACGGTATTTTTTTTTTTTTTTTTTTTTTACTTAATGGATCATTTTTACCACAAATCGTATGACCAGAAATACAATATTCGTATAAATAGCGATAAATATACAATTGAGTGAGTGCTATATCTGATGAGTATATATAGTTTTACCTCAGTGAGTTTCTGGAGTTTTTGTTGTTGCCGTTTTGTTTCATTTTGATTGTTGTTGTTTTTTTTTTTTAAATTTTTTATTATACTTTAAGTTCTAGGGTACATGTGCACAACGTGCAGGTTTGTTACGTAGGTATACATGTGCCATGTTGGTGTGCTGCACCCACTAAACGGTATTTATGGGCATAAATTCACCAGAAACCAGCAGGTGATCCTCAGTTTTGGAGGCTTACAAGCTCGGATTGAGAAGGATAGTACAGCCACCAGTTGTTGCATTAGCTTACGAGAGACCAACTTCTGACCCACACGTTACTCTCTAATGTGGTGCCATCCAGCCAGGGTGGTCCTATGCTCTCTCAGGAGACACATTTGTCTGAGAAGCTACACATGACCAGAGAAGAAGTCGGTGTCAATAGAGGTTGAGGTGAAATAAATGGCATTGGGTTGGTGCAAAAGTAATTGTGGTTTTTGCCATGGAAAGTAATGGCATAGGCCGGGTGCGGTGGCTCACGCCTGTCACCCCGGCACTTTGGGAGGCCAAGGCAGGCGGATCACGAGGTCAGGAGTTCCAGACCAGCCTGGCTAACACAGTGAAACCCCGTCTCTACTAAAAATATAAAAAATTAGCCAGGAGTTGTGGCAGGCGCCTGTGGTCCCAGCTACTCAGGAGGCTGAGGCAGGAGAATCGCTTGAACCCAGGAGGCGGAGGTTGCAGTGAGCTGAGATCGCGCCACTGTACTCCAGCCTGGACAACAGAGTGAGACTCCATCTCAAATAAAAAAAAAAAAAAAGGAATGGCATATACATACGCCACATCAATAAATGTATACAAGATAAAACAATACAATATTCACTCAGCAGAATATCAATGAATTGTAAAAATAACTCAATATCCTCAAAGGGGCTGGGTGTGGTGGCTCATGCTTGTAATTACAGCGCTTTGGGAGGGTGAGGCAGGCATATCATCTGAAGTCAGGAGATGGAGACCAGCCTGGCCAACATGGTGAAACCCCGTCTCTACTAAAAATACAAAAATTGGCTGGGCGTGGTGGTGGACTCTTGTAATCCCCGCTACTAGGGAGGCTGAGGCAGGAGAATCCCTTGAACCCGGGAGGCAGAGGTTTCAGTGAGCTGAGATTGCACCACTGCACTCCAGCCTGGGTGACAGAGCAAGATTCCATTTCAAAAAAAGAAAAATCCTCTAAGGATCATGTGATTACATACACACACACACACATATTTTTATATATATACACATATATATATAAAAGTGACACATGAACATATGTATATACAGTTTATTCTTGTGATATACTGTAATAAAATATGATATAGTTTGTGCATATATTGATTGCATGCATATATATTTATGTGTATAGATAGGTGATATATAGATAGATACAGAGATACATAGACAGATAATCACATGAGCCTCTGAGGCTATTGAGTTATGTATGTAACTTATTAACATGCATCATATGAATCCTCTTCTAATTAGCACAGCCTCTTGACACACCCAGAAGGATGTAATTAACTGGATTCCCACTCCTGAAATCACAGTCATGCTCCCGCCTACCTCCAGGAGACTGGAGCCAGGTCCCTCAATGGGCGTTTTCGGTTTTCCTCAACTCTTCCGTTAGATAGTTCTAGAAAGTCCTCAACTCTTCCATTAGTTCTAGAAAGTCGCAACTCTTCCCTTAGACAGTTCTAGAAAGTTGTCAACTCTTCCGTTAGATAGTTCTAGAAAGTCCTCAACTCTTCCATTAGACAGTTCTAGAAAGTCGTCAACTCTTCCGTTAGACAGTTCTAGAAAGTCCTCAACTCTTCCGTTAGATAGTTCTAGAAAGTCCTCAACTCTTCCGTTAGACAGTTCTAGAAAGTATCTTGGTCTGCATTCAACATTTAATTGCATGCTTTTGGTGACACAATGTGTGGTGTAGTTCGCAGGCAGGCTTATTTCTCGTACTATCAAGTTCTTTAGGGGAGAATGCTGCACGGATGCACCTACCTGAAGCTTGATCCTGAAAAGACTGTAGAAGTGATTTCTGTCTTCTTTTCCCAGACTGAAAGTCATTTCAGACTCCCTACTCCTCTGTGAGAACCAGCTCAACCTCCTCATCCACGTCCACTTGACCATTTGTAAGCAAAGAAATCTGAGTAGTGTTGGGGGAGAAAAGCTAGAGGAAAGTCAGACATTTTTCCTCTAACTTTTCAACTGTAACACTGTTGTTCAAAGATGGCGGTTGTGATTACACTGTTAATTCAGAGGGCAGGAGATCATGGTGGTTGGCTCCCAACTACTCAAATCTTTCAAGTATCTTTCCCCTCAAGAGAAGTCAGAAACTTGGTTTGCACTTGATATGGTTTGGCTGTGTCCCCACCCAAATCTCATCTTGAATTGTAGCTCCCATAATTCCCATGTGTGATGGAAGGGACCCAATGGGAGGTCATTGAATCATGGGGGCGGTTTCCCCCATACTGTTCTTGTGGTAGTGAATAAGTCTCATCGAGATCTGATGGTTTTATAAGGGAATTCCCCTTTCACTTGGTTCTTATTCTCTCTTGCCTGCCACCATGTAAGACCTGCCTGTTGCCTTCCACCACGATTTTGAGGCCTTCTCAGCCATCTGAAATTGTGAGTCTGTCAAACCCCTTTTTCTTTATAAATTACCCAGTCTCGGGTATGTCTTTATCAGCAGCATGAAAATGGACTAATACACCCTTAGCCTCTGCATGCTAATTTCATAAACTCTGCACAGGTTGCATGACGGCCAATAGCTTTCTCTGCTGGTGGAGTTTGCCTCACCATTTTGGACATTGTATTAGAGAAACATTTTACTCATTCTTTTTGTTTCAGAACTAAATTAAAACTAAGTTTCAAAAAGAGCTGATGGATTTCTGGAGCCAATCACAGGCTTTGTCATAATCCATCCGTTTGGCTGGTAGGGGATGAGTTTCCTGTAGAAATTCAAATTTGTCTTAAACGCATCTTTGTGGATAAATCTTGTGTCCTCACACAATAATTCTCTCTCTCCTCTCTCTGGTTTATACAAAAAAAATTCCTTATAACACAATACCTCCTCCTCTTATCCACATGGGCTGTCAGCTTATGCTGGCTTAGAAGCACATTGATTTCTTCGAAAGAAACAAAGGATAAGAACATATGCACTGCTACCCATGAAGAGGGGAGCAAGTTTAAAACACTTGTGAAAATGACGTGTCTTCTCCCTAAGTTTTCTATTATGTTCAGGAGTACACATGTAAGTTTGTTATGTAGGTAAACTTGGGTCATGAGAGTTTGTTGTGCAGATTATTTCATCATCTAGGTATGAAGCCTGGTACCCATTAGTTATTTTTTTCTAATCCTCTCCCTCCTCCCATTTTCTTCCCTGCAATAGTTAGGACACGCTGTGTCGTTCTGGGTGTGTCAAGTCGCTGTGCTAATTAGAAGATAATTCATATGATAGATGTTAATAAGTTAATAACATGATGGGTGTTTGTGTTAATAAATTAAGTTACATATATAACTCAATATCCTCAGAGGCTCATGTGGTTATCTATCAATCATCTATATCTATCTATCTATTTATCTATCTAATCTATCTATCTATCTATCTATCTGTCTGTCTATCTATCTATTTATCTTTCTATCTGTCTTGAGATAATAGTGTCCAGCTCCATCCATGTTCCTGCAAAGGACATGATCTCTTTCTTTTTATGGCTGCATAGTATTCCATGGTATATGTGTACTACATTTTCTTTATTCAGTCCAGCACTGATGGGAATTTAGGTTGATTTCATGTCTTTCCTAGTGTGAATGGTGCTGCAGTGAACACACACTTGCATGTGTCTTTACGATAACATGATTGATATTCTTTTGGGTGTATGTCCGGTAATGGGATTGCTGGGTTGAATGGTAGTTCACTTTTTAGTTCTTTGAAGAATCGTCACACTGTTTTCCACAATGATGTCTTATCTCACGTGCCTTCTTTCAAAATTTCTCTTACGCCCTCGTTTCTGCATTGTCGCCCGCCTACTATGCGAAGTTCTTTCCAAAGCTCAGTTACAGCAATGGTGTTACAACTGGTTTCCATTCTTTCAGCCTCTCCCACTGGATTCTAGGTTTATCCTTTTTCCAGCTTCTCCCACTGGACCCCCACTGGGCTCTATGCACTAGAGCAATCCTGCATTCCTCCATGCCTTCACTACTCTCTCATTGCCTACAAGCCAAGCCCTTGGCCATCTGTTCATGGCCTTCTAGCCTTCGTTTTGACAGATCACTCATCCACCACGACCTGCCACGTGTCTTGTACCTGCTCTGGAGTCCATATTGCTCCTCAAGCAAGATCTTCATGAATAATAGTTGCCTTGTGTTTCTGGTATACCCTCTGCCTAGGATAGTTTTCTCTTCCCTCCATCAATGCAAATGCTGCCCTCATTCCGGCTTCTACTCAAGTTCAACTTCTCTTCTGCATTTTGTCTTTAACTTTCATCCTTGGATTTCATGTTCTTTCTCTTGGTCCTTACCTTTTCCTGAAGAGTCCTTCACTGCCCCTTCCCAGAATCTCCACCAACAGGGTCATTTTCAGGACTCTTCCTAGATCAATCTGAACTTGAGCTGGGGACCTCTTCAGCTAGCCATGGAGAAAGCCCTTCTTGTACCAGTACTTTTGTGGAGAGGGTAGAATGATGTCCTTGCTCTCATAAGTCTACCTGAGAAGGGGGTGTCTTGGTACTTACCAATGGATGCTAAGTTGAGCTCTGCCTTTTGTGGTCTACTCGTCTTGTTAAGTGAGGAATTGTGTCTGAATTACTAAATGCACGCTCCTCTCTGTTCCCAAGAAGAAAGAAAGAAGTTTCTTTCTTCTTGAAGCTCCAACTGTGGCCTGGAGCTTGGAGTTCTGTTAACTGGACTGTATCTTGATGCCCTGTGTCCCCAAGTACAAGGAAGTTTCTGACACATTATGTATGCATGTTGAATGGAAGGAAGGATGGATAGACAGAGGGACGAGTGGATAGATGGATAAATGGATGGTGGATATGTGCATGAGTGGATGGATAAGTGGATGGATGGATCGGTAGATGGATGGGTTGCTGGCTGGCTGTCTGGATAGATGGGTGGATGAGTGGGTGGGTGCATAGATGGGTGGATGGTAGGTGGATGAATAAAGGGATGGATGGTTGGATGGATGGATGGATGGATATGTGTATAAGTGAATGAATGAGTGAATGGCAGGTAGATGGATGGATGGCTTATCCATATGCCTGAAGTTTTCCTGCCTGGATTTCTGAAGTTTTCTACCCTAACTTTCCCTCACCAGGCTCCATCTACCTTGACAAACACCTTACCACGTCACCTTGGCAGCCTAATGGCATTTATCTGCCTGAACAATTATTTGAGCTTGTGGAGTCTCAGGCTGGCCTTGTTGAGTCACAGCTTCCAGCTGGGCTGTCCTCCCAAATTCATGGAGGCTTGGATTCAAACTCTTACATTGCTGAGAAGACACTGCCAATCCTCACTGATGGCCGAGGACCCAACCGTCCATCATAGAAGCTCAGAAAGACTTGATAGATTTGCCACCTTTGACTTTCTGTTGCTTATCCATGGGGCCCAGGAGTGACATCTGCTGTGGCCATGAGCAGATTTGTATCTTTAGTCCACTCAGACATAGCTGTATCTGATCCAAACAAATGCCATTGTTTTACATTTTCTCATAGAGCCCTTTTTCCTACTGTATCTTCACAGCTTTGTGGGCTTCCGTCTCCTACACACACGTCTAACTTCAATCTCACAGATGCACACTGCACATCTAATTCAAAATCAGTTTATTTCAAAACCAACGGTATTGGCCAAGAGATGGCCATAACCACAGATGGCTCCACTCCCCCTTATTTTCCCAGAAAGGTGAAGTAACAAAAATTAGCATTTCTATGCCTACACTTGTTCTGGACAACAAGTTCTTCCAGTGGGGGGGAAAAATGATACTTTTTGAAGGGAAGTGAAGACAGAAAGAGACAATCTCCAATTCTGTTTTTGTTAATTTATTCCCAAGAAACCAGAGTGACAGCACAACAAATGAGTGTACAGGCACTGAAGCGGCATTTAAAATGATTTAGGACTCTTGAACCAGACCAATTTGTTATAAGGTCACTTAGGTGGTGGTGTCTCTCAAAGAGTCATCACTCTAAGTTGTTTCTAGGTCACAGAAGATGCTTCATAGTCCAAAAGAGAACATCAGTCAAACCACTGCCATTCTGGGATTAAAAAAGAAAGGGAGAAAATCCTTCCAGGGCATATTGTTCTCAGATGTCCCAGTGGCAGCACTGCTGACTCGTCTTGTGGGATTCAGAGTCTTATAGCTGATTATCAACATTGTAGTAATGATGATGACAATGATGATGCTGCTGGTGTTGGTGTGATAATGACAATGGCATGGTAAGATGATGATGGTGATGATGATGGTGATGATGATGATGGGGTGGTGATAGTGGAGATGATGATGATGATGGTGATGATGATGGAAGAGGTAATGAAGATGGTGATGACGATGGTGAGGATGGTGGTAGTGATGACGATGGGAGAGGTAATGAAGATGATGGTGATGATGATGGTGACGATGGTGATGGTGATAATGGAGATGATGGTGATGATAATGATGGTGGTAGTGATGACGATGATGGGAGAGGTGATGGAGATGATGGTGGTGAGGATGATGGTGACGATGATGATGGAAGAGGTAATGGAGATGATGGTGATGATGATGGTGACAATGGTGATGATGGTGGTGGTGGTGATAATGGAGATGATGGTAATGATGATGATGATAATGGTGGTAGTGATGATTGTGATGATGATGATGGGAGAGGTAATAGAGATAATGGTGATGAGGATGATGATGATAATGGTGGTAGTGATGATGATAATGGGAGAGGTAATGGAGATGATGGTGATGATGATGGTGAGGATGATGATGGTAAGGATGGTGATGATGATGGGAGAGGCAATGAAGATGATGGTGATGGTGGTGATAATGGAGATGATGACGGTGATGATGATAATAATGATGGTGGTAGTGATGATGATGATAATGGGAGAGGTAATGGAGATGATGGTGATGAGGATGATGATGGTGAGGATGACGATGATGGTGAGGATGGTGATGATGACAGGAGAGGTAATGAAGATGATGATGTGATGATGGTGGTGGGGGTGATAATGGAGATGATGATGGTAATGATGATGATGATAATGGTGGTAGTGATGATTATGATGATGATGATGATGGGAGAGGTAATGGAGATAATGGTGATGAGGATGATGACGGTGAGGATGATGATGGTGAGGATGGTGATGATGGGAGAGGTAATGAAGATGATGATGGTGATGGTGATAATGATGGTGGTAATGATGATGATAATGGGAGAGGTAATGGAGATAATGGTGATGAGGATGATGACGGTGAGGATGATGATGGTGAGGATGGTGATGGTGGTGATAATGGAGATGATGATGGTGATGATGATGGTGACGATGGTGATGATGGTCGTGGTGATAATGGAGATGATGGTAATGATGATAATGATGGTGGTAGTGATGATGATGATGATGATAGAGGTAACGGAGATAATGGTGATGAGGATGATGATGGTGAGGATGATGATGGTGATGATGATGGGAGAGGTAATGAAGATGATGATGGTGATGCTAATGGAGATGATGATGGTGATGATGATGATGATAATGATGGTGGTAGTGATGATGACAATGGGAGAGGTAATGGAGATGATGGTGTGAGGATGATGATGGTGAGGATGATGATGTTGGTGAGGATGGTGATGGTGGTGATAATGGAGATAATGATGTTGATGATGATGGTGGTGGTAGTGATAATGGAGATGATGGTAATGATGATGATGATAATGATGGTGGTAGTGATGATGATAATGGGAGAGGTAATGGAGATGATGGTGAGGATGATGATGATGGTGAGGATGATGATGTTGGTGAGGATGATGATGTTGGTGAGGATGGTGATGATGACGATGATGATGGTGATAATGATGATACTTTCTGCTAAGCTCTGAGGCCCATTTGACTTGGAAAATAAAATCATGCACACTTTAGTTTTGGACCATTCATACAAGATCTCCTTTGGTCTTATTTTTATTTATTTATTTATTTTGAGGCGGAGTTTTGCTCTTGTTGCCCAGGCTTACGTGCAATGGTGCGATCTCAGCTCACTGCAACCTCCGCCTCCTGGGTTCAGCTGTTTCTGCTACAGGCATATGCCATGACACCCAGCTGATTTTGTATTTTTAGTAGAAACAGGGTTTCTCCATGTTGGTCAGGCGGGTCTTGAACTCCCAACCTCAGGTGATCTGCTCGCCCTGGCCTCCCAAAGTACTGGGATGACAGGTGTGAGCCACCGTGCCTGGCCTGGTTGGTCCTATTAAATAGGGTTTAAAAGCACACACTAGAGTCAGTTTTGGGCACCATGTAAAATGACCAGTGCTTGTCTTCTAGGGAGGATGAAACAAATTGGTTAGTCATTTATCCACTCATTTTTGTTTGACCAATGTTTAGTGTGCATATCTTCAGTGTGAGAAGCTAGGTATATAGAAATAAATGAGCAGGCAAGGTAATGGTCTACCATGCAACTGTGCTTTTTGAATGAATGAAGCCCATGGTCTCTTGAAAAAAGCTGATCCTGATAACACTGTGAGGTCTACATTTTAATCTACGTTATGGCTGTGGTGCTGTCATTCCTACTGGGTTGTTTCCTGGTAACACACATGCCTATGTGCACACACATTGATATCTCATACTAGCTTGGATCAACGATCTATGCTTGAACCAGAGTTGTAAGGACAAGTTAGACTATTCTGAAGGCAGTGTCCCCAAAGCGGAGGTAAAACTTGGCACAACAGTGGACTTCTAGGTATTCGTATGGGATTTCTGCCTTCAAACCCCAGCAGTCACTGGCTTCAGATTGACAGGAGAAGAAGACATTCAATAGACCTCTCTTAAGCTCTTACTCTTGGTCCACAAGCATGCCAGACACCCCTGTCTTCCACGAGTTTGCTCTGATGTTGTGTCCCATTTATATCAGCCTCTTCTCTGCCCAGCTGCTTTCATGAATATACCCCCTGTTTACTTCTAATCCCTTGCTTTATATTTCCTCTTCCTTTTCTTTTTAAGCATTTAATTTAAGTAATAATATTTGTGATGGTTAATTTTATGTGTCTCCTTGTCTGGGTCACCGTGCCCAGATGTGTGGGCCAACATTATTCTGGATGTTTCTGTGAATGTGTTTTTGGATGGGGTTGATATTTAAATCTGTGACTTTGAGTCAAGATGATCCTCTCTCCATAATGTGGGTGGGCCTCACCTAATCAGTTGAAGACATGAAAAGAACAAAATCTGACGTCCACAGAGCAAGAGGAAATTCTGCCAGGAGACAGCCTTCAAATTATTTTTAAAAATAGTTAAACTGGCTGGGCGCGGTGGCTTACGCCTGTAATCCCAGCACTTTGGGAGGCCGAGGTGGGTGGATCACGAGGTCAGGAGATTGAGACCATCCTGGCTAACACAGTGAAACCCCATCTCTACTAAAATACAAAAAAATTAGCCAGGCGTGGTGGCGGGCACTTGTAGTCCCCGCTACTTGGGAGGCTGAGGCAAGGGAATCGCTTGAACCCAGGAGGCAGAGGTTACAGTGAGCTGAGATCCGGCCACTGCACTCCAGCCTGGGCGACAGAGTGAGAGTCCGTCTCACACACACACACATAAAAATAGTTAAACCATGGGCATATCACATAGGAGACAAGACCAATTATGTTGATTACTTCATTCCCATTAATTTTTTAGATAAACTAACCATGGAGTTGGCCAACAAAGGGAATATCTGGGATACGGCATTTACTCACAAGAAGAAGGACTTCCTCCGTCCTTCCTTCCTTCCTTCCTTCCTTCCTTCCTTCCTTCCTTCCTTCCTTCCTTCCTTCCTTCGTTTCTCCTTGCTTCCTTGCTTTCTTCCTTCTTTCTTTCTTTCTTTCTTTCTTTCTTCTTTCTTTCTTCCTTTCTTCCTCCCTCCCTCCCTCCCTCTCTCCCTTCTTCTCTCCCTTCCTCTCTCCCTTCCTTTCTTCCTTCCTTCTTCCTTCCGTCATTCTTCCTTCCGTCATTCTTCCTTCTGTCATCCTTCCTTCCTTCCTTCCTTTCTTTCTCCTTCCTTCCTTTCTCCTTTCTTCCTTCCTTTACCCTCCTCTCTCACTCCTTCCCTCCTTCCCTGTCTCCTTCCTTCCTTCTTCCCCCTCCCTTCCTTCCTTCCTTCCTTCCTTCCTTCCTTCCTTCCTTCCTTCCTTCCTTCCTTCCTTCCTTCCTTCCTTCCTTCCCTCCCTCCCTCCCTCCCTCCCTCCCTCCTTCCTTCCTTTCTTTTCTTTCTTCTCTCTTTTGTTTGTAGATCTTGGTTCTTGTTATGATTGGCACAACCACGTAGGAGCCATCTGAATGGAGATAGCTTTTTGTGGGGCTATTGTATATTCTGTGACACAAGAATATATTGTATATTCTGTGACACAAGCTCTCGACTCCCTGCTTTTCACTGCAAGCGGTGGCTAATTACTGGCTGGGACACATCCTTGGATTAATGTATGCACGCCTCTCTTGCTTGTTTCGGAGAACCGGAACGCCCTGGCTGCAGAAGCCCTGTCATTGGAGCTGTTCTCGTCGTCTCCCCACAGCGAGAAAGCTTTTGCAAGTTTAATCTCATCATTGAGGAAGCTTTCAGAGACTTCAAAGAAAGTATTTGGTGCTGAGCTTTTCCCTTCCACCCAGTGAAGAATGTGCCCGCAGTGCTTGTAACAAAACAGTCTCTGTGGCCGGTGCCATTCAGATCCCAACTTGGTATAAAAGCCGTGCCTCGGAGGAAACGCAACTGAGTTTTAAACATTCCCCTCTTTTTTTTTTTTTTTTTGGTTTTTGGTTTTGTCATTTATTGTGTAGTAAAAGTCTACAACTGTTTAGTGATTTTGTTGTTTGGTAATTATCATATTATTCCATAAGCTTTTTCATAATCAATGAGCTATAAAGATGAAACTGTATCCAATAGAAACTAAGCTTCTTAAAAAAAAAAATCTGACCTACTAGGTTTGTCTCCTAAAGACTGTCCTTTCTTTTATTTTGCTTGTTACTGCTTACTTGGTGATTTCCTTTGGAGAAGGGCTAGCCTTGCTCAGATTGGATTTTAGAAATTGTACCATTTGATACTCCTTCTCCTCTTCCTCCTCCTTTTCCTTCTACTCCCTCTCCTTTTTCATCTTTTCTTGTTCTCCTTCTTCATTTACTTCTATTTCTCCTCCTCCCACTGTCCTTGTCCTCCTCCTCCCTCCCTTCTTCCCTCTCCTCCTCCTCCTTCCCTCTCCTCCTCCTCCTCCTCCTCTTCCCCTTCCCCTCTTCCCCCTCCTCCTCCTTTCCTCTCCTCTTTCACCTCCTCCTCCTCCTCCCTTCTCCTCCTTGTCCTCCCCTCTCCTCCTCCTCCTCTTCCTCTCTCCTCCTCCTTTCCTCTCCTCTTTCACCTCCTCCTCCTCCCTTCTCCTCCTTGTCCTCCCCTCTCCTCCTCTTCCCTTCTCCTCCTTGTCCTCCCCTCTCCTCCTCCTCTCTCCTCCTCCTCCTCCTCTCCTCTTCTTTTCCTCCTCGCCTCTCCTCCTCCTCCTTCTACCCTCTCCTCCCACTTCTCTTTTTACTCCTCCTCCTTCTCCCCTCTCCTTCTTCTCCTCCTCTTTCTTCCTCCCCTCTCCTTCTCCTTCTCCTCCCCTCTCCTCTTCCTTCTTCTCCCCCTCCTTCTCTCCACCTCTCTCCTTTCCCTGCCCAGCCACACACACATACACCATAGCTTCTGGCTGTCTTCCCTTTCCTTCCAGTTCCAGGAACCATCCACTGATTCAAGAGAGAGGCTCAACAAGAACCATTTGTTGGAGCGACTTGGCCAGATGCTGAATTCTTAGTGGCTGATTCCCCTGGGATTTAGGTCCTTCCCCTGCCTTCTGCATCTGTCTTTCCCTGAGAGAACATCATCCCTGCTGGGTGACCAAGGTCTACCCGGCACGGAGCCCTCAGATAATGTCTCTAAACGTCTCCTTGAAGAGTGTGATGTTGGAGGTGAATTCAGCATCTGGGAGGGTGAGGCGCGTGACCCATTAAAATGGAGCCACATGGTGGTGGACCGTGAACCAGGACTGAAATAGCTCCTTGCTCTGCTAACTTTTCTTATCCTTTCCCTGGTGTGTTCCGGCTGGCAGCCCTCACCATATGCCAGCCAGCAGGTCAGTTACACTGATGTCCGAAAACCTGGGTTGTGAGCAATGTACATGCTATGTGTGCATATCTACACACGTAGGTTACAAAGGCGACCAGCCACAGGTGGTCCCCATTGCTGGTTCTCTGGGTGACCCAGGTACATGTCCCTGAGTTTCATCCCCTTCCTTTTGAGAATTTAGTCAGGATGTGACATTCACCAGACTGAACACAGCAGCTGTGGCGTTTTGAAAGGGCAGCTCCAAGTCCAGATGGAACTGCAAAACAGGACCAAAAAATATGATTAAAGAAGGTACCTGTTAGAGTTGGCATAGCATATATATACGTAATATAAAATACAAAATATACCTATTTTATATTCATAATATAAAATATAATATAAAAATATGTATTTGCTCTGTGTATATGTAAATATTACAAATATATATAAAATATGTTTTATATTACGCATATATTAACTAAAATATGTATATTATGTACATATGTATTATATACTTATATTGTATATGTATTGTATACTTATGTATTATATACGTATATTATATTACATATGTATTATATATTACATATGTATTATATATTAAATATATATTTTTTTATGTTATATATTAAATATGTTATATATTAAATATATATTAAATATTTGTATATAGTATATATTAAATATAATATATTTTATATATATTTATATTAAATATAATACATATGTATTACATATATTTATATTATATTGCATATATTATATAATGCTTATATAATATAGATATATTTTATTATAAAAATATATATTTTATACATACACAGACACATAAGAAATATATATATTTATTTCTACAGGTATACATATAGAAAATTACAACTTCTTTTTTAGAGGTTGTTTAACTTTTTTTTTTTTTTGAGACAGAGTCTTGCTCTGTCACCCAGGCTGGAGTGCAGTGGCGCGATCTCAGCTCACTGCAAGCTCCGCTTCCTGTGTTCACGCCATTCTGCTGCCTCAGCCTCCCGAGTACCTGGGACTACAGGCGCCGCCACCTCGCCCGGCTAATTTTTTTAAATTTTTTTAGTAGAGACGGGGTTTCACCGTGTTAGCCAGGATGGTCTTGATCTCCTGACCTCGTGATCCGCCTGCCTTGGCCTCCCAAAGTGCTGTGATTACAGGCGTGAGCCACCACGCCCAGCCGAGATTGTTTAACTTTTAAAAATGATTATATTATAGACATTTTGTATTTTATGTTAAAATTTAATTAATTAATTAATTTTGAGACAAGGTCTTCCTCTGTCACCCAGGCTGGAGTGCAGTGGCGTGATCATAGCTCACTGCAGCCTTCAACTCCTGAGCTCAAGCAATTCTCCTGCCTTGGCGTCCCAAGTAGCTGGGAATACAGGCGTGCACCACCACACCCAGCTAATTTGAAAATATACATATTTTCGCAGCAATGGAGTCTCCCGTATCTTGCTCAGCCTGGTCTCGAGCTCCTGGGCTCAAGTAATCCTCCTGCCTCAGCCTCCTAAAGTCCTGGGATGACAGACGTGAGCCACTGCACCTGACCTATTTTTAAATTTTAGATGAAGGGGGACGTGTGCAGGTGTGTGACACAGGTCTATGGTGTGATGCTGAGGTGTGGGCTTCTAATAATCCCATCACCCAGGTAGTGAGCATAGCACGCAATAAGTCGTTTTTGAACCCTCACCACTCTCCATCCACACTCCTTTTGAAATCCCTACTGTCTCTCTTTCTCACCCTTCTTTTTATTTATTTATTTATGTATGAGATGGAGTCTCGCTTTGTCTCCCAGGCTGGAGTGCAGTGGCGCGATCTTGGCTTATGGCAGCCTCTCTCTCCTGGGTTCAGCGATTCTCCTGCCTCAGCCTCCCAGGTAGCTGAGATTACGGGCATGCACCACCACGCCCAGCTAATTTTTTTTGTAATTTTAGTAGAGACGGGATTTCACTATGTTGGCCAGGCTGGTCTTGAACTCCTGGCCTCAGGTGATCCACTTGTCTTGGCCTCCCAAAGTGCTGGGATTAAAGGTGTGAGCTGCTGCACCTGGCCAGAAATCTTTCTTTCTTTCTTTTTTGAGATGGAGTTTTGCTCTTGTTATCCAGGCTGGAGTGCAGTGGTGCAATCTTGGCTGACTGCAGCCTCTGCTTCCTGGGTTCAAGTGATTCTCCTTCCTCAGACTCCCAGGTAGCTGGGATTACTGGCACGTGCCACCACGCCCAGCTAATTTTTGTATTTTTAGTAGAGACGGGGTTTCACCATGTTAGCCAGACTGGTCTCGAACTCCTGACCTCAGGTGATCCACCCGCCTCAGCCTCCCAAAGTGCTGGGATTACAGGCGTGAGCCACCACGTCCAGCCTTTGCGTTTGTAACTCTGTCTTGCTTTCTGCATTCCAGAACCCCCAAGTAACACAGACCCTCTTCATAGGCTTATTTTGCTACTTAAGCATCTTATTTAGTGACAAGTCCTTTCGATTCTATTTCCTAATTTTTATTGGGTCAGATGCAATCGTCATATGACTTGTAACTATGCTTCCTAAATGTTGGCCACAAGTCCGTTAGGAAATTTATTGTCTTTCCACTAGTTTCTCACATTCTGTGTCTTGTCTTTTCGCTTTCTTCAGAGTATTTCTTTTTTGTGTGGCTTTTCCTCCCTCACTGGAAAACATCAGGCCTATGTAAGCACCTTATAAGCCGTAAAATTGCTTTTTCTGAATTTTGCAATTTAGATTTTGATTTTGACCATGAAAAAAAGACTTGTTGGCCGGGCGCGGTGGCCCACACCTGTCATCCCAACACTTTGGGAGGCCAAGGCGGATGGATCACAAGGTCAGGAGTTCAAGACCAGCCTGGCCAATACGGTGAAACCCCGTCTCTACTAAAAATACAAAAAAAAAAAAAAATTAGCCAGGCGTGG
Source organism: Macaca mulatta (assembly GCF_049350105.2). NCBI lineage: Eukaryota > Metazoa > Chordata > Mammalia > Primates > Cercopithecidae > Macaca > Macaca mulatta. The sequence continues at coordinate 1,678,501 of NC_133426.1, read as the reverse complement.
TGGTGGGTGACTGTAGTCCCAGATACTCGGAAGGCTGAGGCAGGAGAATCTCTTGAATCCAGGAGGTGGAGGTTGCAGTGAGCCGAGATCACACTGCTGCACTCCAGCCTGGGCGACAGAGCAAGACTCCATCTCAAAAACAAAAGAAAAGAAAAGAAAAAAAGAGAATCATCATAGTCCCTTGGCCTCCTGTAGAAGATACCATCGTTAAATGCAACTCTTTTTTTTTTTTTTTTTGAGATATAGAAGCCACAGCACGCAATGGTTTTGTATTTTGAGTTAATTTGTATCAAAGCTAGCAGGTTGAGGTTGCGATTCATTTTTTGATGTTGCTCACTGTGTGTCTCCTTGCTCCAGAAATTTCAGTGAAATGGATATTCCTCCTCCATTCAATTACTTTTGCTCCATTGTCAAAAATTAGTCGGACATAATTCTAGGTATTTGTTTCTGGGTTCTCTATGCTGTTCCATTTATTCATGTGTCTTATCTTTGTTCTGTGCCATACTCTCTCCATTTTATCACAGCAATATAATAAGCCCAAAACGTGTGTGATCTCTGTCACTTAATTCTTTCTCAAAATGGTTTCGACTCGCTTTTCCATCGCTTTATACATGTTACGATAATCTTTTCTATGTATATTTTTAAAAATTTTCTAGGTATATTTTTTAAATGCTTGGATTTTTATATGAATTTTGTTTGTTTGTTTCTTGAGACGGATTCTCGCTCTGTCGCCCAGGCTGGAGTTTAGTGGCGCAGTCTTAGCTCACTGCAACCTCCACCTCCTGAGTTCAAGCAATTATTTCTGCCTCAGCCTCCCAAGTAGCTGGAATTACAGGCGCCTTCCACCACACCCAGGTAATTTTTGTATTTTTATTAGAGACGTGGTTTCATCGTGTTGGCCGGGCTGGTCTCAAACTCTTGACCTCAGGTGATCCGCCTGCCTCAGCCTCCCAAAGTGCTGGGATTGCAGGCGTGAGCCACTGCATCCAGCCTGAATTTTGTTAACTCTGTCAATCAGTTTATTGAGAACGGACCTCTTTACTGTAGTGAATGTGCTCCATGAACGTAGTGTGCCTTTCCTTTATTTGGGTCTTCTTCGATGTTTTTCCTGAGAATTTTATAATTTTTATCATACAGAACTACATATGCTTGGAGAGATTTATATATAAGTATCTCATTCTCTTTGGAGCAATTTAATATAGTTTGTTTTTTCTTTGAGACAGAGTCTCGCTCTGTAACCCAGGCTAGAGTACAATGACACGATCTCGGCTCTCTGCAACCTCCACCTCCTGGGTTCAAGTGATTCTCCTGCCTTAGCCTCCCGAGTAGCTGGGACTACAAGCACCTGCCACCTCGCCCAGCTAATTTTTTTGTATTTTCTGTGGAGACCGGGTTTCACCATGTTGGCCAGGCTGGTCTCAAACTGCTGAACTCAGATGATCCACTCGCCTCGGCCTCCCAAAGTGCTGGGATTACAGGCGTGAGCCACCACACCCGGCCTAAAATAGTATCATATTTTGTATTTTGGTTTCCCCTTGTTCATTGTCACTGTATAGAAATACAATGGATTTTTATACATGTATCTTGTATCCTGTGAACGTATTGAGCTCATTTATTAGTTCTAGAAAGTTCTTTTCCAGATTATTTGACATTTTCTATCAAGACAATTGTATCATCTTCAAATAGAGACAATTTTTTTCCTTTTTTTCCATGAGGGTTTGTTTTTACTCTTTGACTATTGTTTGTATATTTCAAATTCTTCATAATGATTTTTTTAAAGCCAAATGATGTTTGGATCCTTCATATACTTCCCTGGACCCCATCCTGGAAAATCCCTCAAGTTATCCTCAGGTCAGAGGTCTTCAAGGAGCAGGTGCTTTAAACGCTGCTCCGTGACCACGTGACTTACCCAACCCTTGAAGATGCTTCCAGAAAATGGCTTTCTTTAGTCTTTTGCTGAAACGTTTAATCAATTCACCAGTTTAAAAGTTTTTATTCATAATGTAAATAAACCAGAGTTTCCCTGGGACTTTTTCCGTTTATAGTCAAAGCTGTACACACTGAGCCCAGTGCCTTTTAATGCTTTCTGCTTTGCCAAAACTACCCTTTTTTTTCTGCCTATTTAAACATCATCGTCAGGGCCGGGCCTGGTGGCTCACACCTGTCATCCCAGCACTTTGGGAGGCTGAAGCAGGCAGATCACGAGGTCAGGAGTTCGAGACCAGCCTGGCCAATATGGTGAAACCCCATCTCTACTAAAAATACAAAAATTAGCTGAGTGTAGTGGCGGGCGCCTCTAGTCCCAGCTACTCAGGAGGCTGAGGCAGGAGAAGCATTTGAACCCGGGAGGCGGAGGTTGCAGTGAACCAAGATCGTGCCATTGCACCCCAGCCTGGGCCACAGCGCGGGACTCCGTCTCAAAACAAGAAACAAAAAACATCATTGTCAGTATTCGTCTTCGGTTTGAGCCTCCGTTTCTTTCTCCTTTAAATGAAATTACTTAAGAGCAGATGTTTTTCAGCACTTTATTCCTCCTTCCCAGTTCTCTTTGTTTCTCCTGCTTGATTAAAAATCTTAAATAATACCCATCATGTTGGCACCAGACTCTCGTTGCCGAAACCTCATTTGGCTAAGCTGGTGCTGTGATCTCCCGGGTCTCCTAATGACCTGCTTCAGCGTGCGCCCCTCGGTGTGTGCGGAGGAAGCTGTGTCCCTCACGTTGATTGGTCAGAAACGAACACAACAGCTCCTCTGCCAGTACGATGCCCCGGGCTGGGCTCTACCTGTCGGCTCCCTGAGGGAAGGTGGCTATGCCATTTCTCATGCTGCCTTCTTGAATAGTACCCAGAGTGCATCCACAAAATAATGCTGTGGCATGCTGAATTACAGCCCCGTCGTATACAGGTCCTTATCCTTAAAACCCATGAATAGCCTGTAATGAGGCTGAGGTGGGTGGATCACCTGAGGTGAGGAGTTCAAGACCAGCCTGGCCCACATGGCGACACCCCATCTCTACTAAAAATATACAAATTGGCCGGGCGTGGTGGCTCACGCCTGTAATCCCAGCACTTTGGGAAGCCGAGGGGGGGTGGATCACAAGGTCAGGAGATCGAGACCATCCTGGCTAACGCAGTGAAACCCCGTCTCTACTAAAAATACAAAAAAAAAAAAAAAAAATTGGCATGATGGCGGGCGCCTGCAGTCCCAGCTACTCAGGAGGCTGAGGCAGGAGAATGGCATGAACCCAGGAGGTGGAGGTTGCAGTGATTCAAGATTGCGCCACTGCACTCCAGCCTGGGCGACAGAGCAAGACTCCATCTCAAAAAAAAAAAAAAAAAGGAAAAAAGAAAATTAGCTCGCTGTGGTGGTGCGAGCCTGTAATCCTGGCCACTCAGGATGCCAAGGCAGGAGAATCGCTTGAACCCGGGAAGTGGAGGTTGCAGTGAGCCGAGATCACGCCATTGCACTCCAGCTTGGGTGACAGAGCCAGACTTCATCTCAAAAACAAACATAAGCAAACAACACCACTAAAACACGAATAGGGTTACATTATATGGTCACAGACTTTAAAGATGCAGTTCAGTTAATGATCTTGAGATGGGAGGATGATATTGGATTATTGACGTGGATCCTCAATGTCATCATAAACAAACACGAATAGGGTTACATTACATGGTAACAGACTTTAAAGATGCAGTTCAGTTAATGATCTTGAGATGGGAGGATGATATTGGATTATTGACGTGGATCCTCAATGTCATCATAAACAAACACGAATAGGGTTACATTACATGGTAACAGACTTTAAAGATGCAGTTCAGTTAATGATCTTGAGATGGGAGGATGATATTGGATTATTGACGTGGATCCTCAATGTCATCATCAGCATCTTTCTAAGAAGGAGGCAGAGGGAGACTGGACTAGCAAGAGAGTACACGATGTCAGGACTAAAACGAGGTACGATGTTGCTGGCTTTGAAGACGGAGGAACGGGCGACAGGCCGAGAAATGAAAGGAACACAGCTCTGAAAGCTGCACAACGCAAAGGAACAGCTCCTCCCCTAGAGCCTCCGGAAGAGACACTGCCTGCTGACACCGTGATTTTAGCCCAGGGAGGCTCATTGTTGTAGTTCTGACCTCTAGAACTGTAGGACCATATACTAGTGTTGTTTCAGCCCGATAAATGATAACTTATTACAGCAGATAGCGCTTCCTGTAGCCAACCTTACTGAGACTTCAGTTGGAGCCTGTTTGGACAATGTGATAATTGGAGTTCTCCCCTTGCCATCAAAGTGACAGCTTTCAGCCTGCTATTGGGGAAGAGATGATGGCTGCCCACGGGGTCTGCCTTCCATCACAGGCTTCTATGCAAAGAGGTTTTGTTTGTGTCTTTGATGATGATGTTTGAGACAGAATCTCGCTCTGTCACCCAGGCTGGAGTGCAGTGTGGTGCGATCTCGGCTCACTGCAACCTCCGCCTCCCGAGTTCAAGGGATTCTCTTGCCTCAGCCTCCTGAGTAGCTGGGACTACAGGCGCCCGCCACCAAGCCTGGCCAATTTTTGCATTTTTAGTACAGACGGGGTTTTACCATATTGGCCAGGCTGGTCTCGAATGCCTGACCTTAGATGATCCACCCACTTCAGCCTTCCAAGGTGCTGGGATGACAGGCGTGAGCCACCACACCCGGCCTATATGCAAGGAGTTTCTAAGAAAGAGCGTGTTCAAGGAAGAGCATCAGGTAACGTGTTTTGAGAACTCACAACCTGCAGAGGCAGCAGTAAACGTGTCTGATGCACTTTCCTGAGAATGTTCAATTGAGTTAGTGTAAGAATCCCACCATTCCGGGTTCCCATGTCCTCTAACGTAGACATACCACCTCTGGCTTTGCAGAAGAAACCATCTGCAATAGAAATGACAGCAATGTCCATATTATCATTCCCTCTTATCATTAGAACAGCTGATGCCTCTGGAACTGCGCGTACCGGATTGAATCCTCACAAAGGGAAAGTCGGAGATTGGAGATCAGCCTCATCTGCAAGGTCAGGCAGGAGTCGTGTACCAGCTAAGCACTGACTCCAACCTGCGTGGATCTCACCGCAAAGCACAGGCTAATGTTAACCCCCAGGCCATTTTCATGTGGATCCAGTCTCTGGGACACATCGCGTGTCATTTACATCAAGACTGAGCTTGCGGGAGGGAGGTTTTATCCTGACAGGACAGACCTTCTGGGTGTTCAGGCTAATCTCCAACCATTACCTCCACTCAGGTGTGTGTGGTAAATCCCAGTTCCTAGGAGCCCCGTGTCACTCTGACCTAATTCACTTGCTCCCTATGTACTCTCTGGCTGCGTCTGTTTTGTGTTGCTGTGAAGGAATCTTTGAGGCTGGATAATTTATAAAGAAAAGAGGTTTATTTGGCTCATGATTCTGCTGGCTGGAAAGTTCAAGATTGGACATGTGCATCTGGTAAGGGCCTCGGGCTGCTTCCACTCAGAGCGAGAGAGTGTATTCCTCTGTTTTCACACTGCTGATAAAGCCACACCCGAGACTGAGGTTGTTTTGGACTTACAGGTCCACATGTCCAGGGAAGCCTCACAATCATGGTGGAAGGCAAGGAGGAGCAAGTCACGTTTTACATGGATGGCAGCAGATCTCGTGAGACCCGTCCGTTATCATGAGAACAACATGAGGAAGACCCGCCCCCATAATTCAGTCATCTCCCATTGGATCCCTCCCACAACCCATGGGAATGATGGGAGCTAGAAGATGCGATTTGGGTGGGGACACAGAGAGGAAGGGGAGCCGGGTGTGCAGGGACCACATGTAGAGACAGGACACAAGAGAGAGCGAGCGAGAGAGAGTGGGGAGCGTCCAGGCTCTTTGGAACAGCCAGCTTTCGTGGGAACTCATAAGAGAGACACTCTCAAGGATGAACACTAATCTGTGCATGAGGAATCCACTCCCGTGACCCAAACACCTCCCATTACTCCCCACTTTCAGCATTGGTGATGAAACTTCAGCACGAGGTATGGAGGGGTACAAACATCCCAACCATAGCATTTCTGAAACCATGCAATGAAACCATCATTGTCATAGCAACTCTCAGAAAAGCAGCTCTGAAGTGGGAACGATGCATTCTCTGCCTCTCACCAGCATCATGATTTTCAGACTCTGGAAATTTTGCTTTTGCCTGTTGTGGGTTTGCTCTGTCTTTTCAATAAATGTATCTCTAGCAACAACAAGTGGCTTCTCCCTTGTGAATGCCTTACGAGAAGTGAGGTAAACACAGTGTAGTGGAAATATCGGGATGCAGCAGGAGCGCCTCAGAAAATGAGATCCTGTCCTCCAATATCTCCTTTCATCATTGGTGCTGGTGCGATTCATCTGTCCTTGCTTTGCAGTAGAGAGGTAAACAAATTTCAAACCCAACGGGCATCCCTGGTTGCTCCCTCCCCTCTGTCCAGTTAGTGACGGTGTGAGCCATCCTCCTTTTTTTTCCGGTCCTAGTGGTCTAGCAGGAGACAGCATGCCTGAGTCTGGAGAAATCCCACTGGAAGAGACCTGCATGGTGAAGAACGTCCTGACTCCTCCCAAGAAAGACAAATGGCAGTCTTCTAAGGTACTGGCCGATGATGGAGCTCCCATTAGTCAGACGCATGTGCCCCAGACTTGGAATCAGGCACAAGAACATGGCTATAGTCTGGATGATGGTGCCTCTGCCAAATTCACGTGTCGGAACTTAACCCCCCAGATAATGGGTATTAGGAAGCGTGGGCCATCAGGAGGTAGGATGACTGCCCTCATGCATGAGCTTGACAGATTCTGCTGGCTCCTTCTGCCCCTCTGCCATGTGAGAACACCAGGAAAGCACCATCTCTGAAGCAGAGATAGAGCAAGCCCTCAGCAGACGCTACGCAGCCCTCAGCAGATGGAGGCTGAGAACTGGGAGAAGGGTCTTTATTGCTTGAGCTTATGGATGGCAGGAGGCATCGGGGTCTAAGGTGAGACTCCTTGTGTTTGAATCTTCCATGTATCCTAAAAAGTCATGAAAGGAACGAGACTCTGTTCACACACTCTTTCAAGTTTCTTTTCTTCTTCTTCTTCTTCCTTCTTCCTTCTTCTTCTTTCTTCTTCTTCTTTCTTCTTCCTCCCCTCCTTCTTCCCCTTCTTCTTCCTTCCCCTTCCCCTCTTTTTTCTTCTTTCTTCTTCTTCTTCTTTTGTTTGAGATGGAGTCTTGCTCTGTCGCCCAGGCTGGAGTGCAGTGGCGTGATCTCGGCTCACTGCAACCTCCGTCTCCCAGGTTCAAGTGATGCTCCTGCCTCAGCTTCCCAAGTATCTGGGACTACAGCGCCTGCCACCACACCCGGCTCATTTTTGTATTTTTATTAGAGATGGGGTTTCACCGTGTCAGCCAGGATGGTCTTGATCTCTTGACCTCGTGATCCACCCGCCTCAGCCTCCCAAAGTACTGGGATGACAGGCGTGAACCACCGCACCTGGCCCCTAGTTCCCTCTTCTATAAAATGCAGGAATGATAATATAGGTTGACCGTTCCTCATCTGGAAGTCCAAAACCTGAAATGCTCCAAAATCTGAAACTATTTGAGCACCAGCGTGGTGCCACAAGTGGAAAATTACAATGATACTAAGGTGGTATGTGTCAGGATGTTCATTGATGAAGGACAAGGAACTCTTGATCTTATGTGCAAAGTCACAGTCAAAATGCAGTCAAAACTTTGTTATATGCACAAAATTGTTAAAATGTATAAAATTACCTTCAGGTCATCTGTATAAGACGCTTATGAGGCCGGGCGTGGTGGCTCATGCTTGTAACTCCAGCACTTTGGGAGGCCGAGGCGGGTGAATCATTTGAGGTCAGGGGTTCGAGACCAGCCGGACCAACATGGTGAAACCCTGTCTCCACTAAAAATTCAAAAAAATTAGCCAGCTGTGGCGGCATGCACCTGTCATCCCAGCTACTGGGAGGCTGAGGTAGGAGAATCCCTAGGAGTGCTACTGCACTCCAGCCTGGGTGCCAGAGCAAGACTCTATCTCAAAAAAAAAAAAAAAAAAGAAAAAGATGCATGTGAAACATAAACAAATTTTGCATTTAGACAAGAGCCCAATCCCAAGATATCTCATTAAATATACAAATATAACAAAATCTGAAAAAAAATGTTTGAAACACTTCCAGTCCCAGGCATTTCAGATAAAAGATCCTCAACCTGTATTAACTTTCTGGTTTTCTGAGAAAATGAAATGAATGGTTTTAAATCAAGAATTGGACACAGGGCTTGGTTCTTAGTAAGTGCTCAGAATGTTCTTGTCATTCTTATTATAGTCCTCAACAATCCTAACGATTATTCAGTATTTCTCCTACTTGTCAAGAGCAGGAACAAATTCAATCTTTTCCATGTATGCACTCCTCTTCGTTTGCTGATTTCTCTATAAAATACCCATGCGCTTTTTTTCCCCCAATAGGTTTTTGGGCCCATCTGCTCTTTGTTTTGCAGAAGGGAATTAGAAGAAATTAGGCTGGCATCACCAAAAGTCTTTTCTCTCTTTGAAAATTATTCTTATTTTCCACCAATCTCTGACAGCATCTTTATCTTCACCGAAAAGAATCCATGTGGAAAATGCCTTCCCTTCCACACAGTTCACTGGAGACATGTGAAAACCTGCAACTGACATTCCTGGCTTTACTCAAGTTTCTGAGGAAAGGGCTCAGCAGAGAAATAATTCCTTCCAGGGACTTTAGGCTATGACCTTGGGAACTGAAATCCGGAGACAAAGGGAACGGGTGTTTGCCTTCACCTCATGAAAGGTGAATGATGTTCTGCGGTTGCAATGGCTTATGTATTTCCTTCCTTTCCTTCCCTCCCTCCCTCCCTCCCTCCCTCCCTCCCTTCCTTCCCTTCTTCCTTCCTTCCCTTCTTCCTTTCTTCCCTCCTTCCTTCCTTCTCTCTCTTTTTCTCTTTTCTTTCTCTTTCTTCTTTCTTTTCTCTTTTCTTTCTTTTTGAGACAGTTTCCTTCCTTCCTTCCTCCTTGTTCCTGTTTCTTTCTTTTTCTTTTTTTTTTTGAAACAGAATCCCTTCCTTCCTTCCTCCCTCCCTCCCTCCCTCCCTCCCTCCCTCCCTCCCTTCCTTCCTCCCTCCCTCCCTCCCTTCCTCCCTCCCTCCCTTCCTTCCTCCCTCCCTCCCTTCCTTCCTTCCTCCCTCCCTTCCTTCCTTCCTCTTCTTTAAGACAGAGTTGGGATGGAGTCTCGCTCTGTTGCCCCGGCTGGAGTACAGTGGCACGATCTCAGCTCACTGCAAGCTCCGCCTCCCAGGTTCATACCATTCTCCTGCCTCAGCCTCCCTAGTACCTGGGACTACAGGTGCCCGCCACCATGCCTGGCTGATTTTTTGTATTTTTAGTAGAGATGGGGTTTCACCGTGTTCGCCAGGATGGTCTCGATCTCCTGACCTCGTGATCCGCCCACCTCGGCCTCCCAAAGTGCTGGGATGACAGGCGTGAGCCACCGCGCCTGGCTGTCACTGGCCATTTTTAATTTTTTGTTTTCTTTTTTCAGATGGAGTCTCACTCTGTCACCCAGGCTGGAGTGCAGTGCTGCAATCTCTGCTCACTGCAACCTCCACCTCCTGGGTTCAAGCGATTCTCTTGCCTCAGCCTCCCAAGTGACTGGGACTACAGGTGCCTGCCACCACGCCCAGCTAATTTTTGTATTTTTAGTAGAGACAGGGTTTCACCATGTTGGCCAGGCTGGTCTCGAACTCCTGACCTCAGGTAATCCGCCCACCTCGGACTCCCAAAGTGTTGGGATTACAGGTGTGAGCCACCACACCCGGCCCATTTTAAATTATTGTAGTATTCTATTTTTAAACTCACATCCCTTAAACGTATTTAGTTCTTATTTTTAGTCACCGCCAACACTAGGACATAAAACCATAATAACTTCAGCAGTTTATAAAACCCTTGACATTTGAACACCTGTAGGAACCAATCATCTGAGATTATTTAAACCACACTTATGTGAAATTAGAGAATGAATTGCAGAATCCCTTTAGAACTGTGGACTTCTTCAGCCCAGAGGTTATCGATTCTTTATCTACTTTATCTACCGTCTTATCAGTCAGTCAGCGGGAAATAAATCCGCATTTGTTGAACAACCTGCTGACCAAATTAATGAATATGCCTTGGTGCTTTCTTGCAATTCTGTGGCTTAATTAAGGATCTTTAAAAATATTAGTTTTTCGGCTGGGCGCAGTGGCTCACGCCTGTCATCCCAGCACTTTGGGAGGCCGAGGCGGGTGGATCACCTGAGGTCGGGAGTTCGAGACCAGCCTGACCAACATGGTGAAACCCCGTCTCTACCAAAAATACAAAATTAGTCAGGCGTGTTGGTGCATGCCTGTAGTCCCAGCTACTTGGGAGGCTGAGGCAGGAGAATCATTGAACCTGGGAGGTGGAGGTTGCGGTGAGCTGAGATTGTGCCATTATACTCTAGCCTGGGCAACAAGACTGAAACTTCATCTCAAAAAAAAAAAAAAAAAGTAGTCTTTCATCCAGTTTTTTAAATAAAAAACTTGATGAAAAAATACTAGTTTTCCATGCCGTTTTTTAAGAAATTGGTGGTCTATATCAAAAGATAGGAGCTGGAGCATATAAATACATAGAATAGCAGGGGGCTTTTCTGTTCTTTATTGATTGTGCTTGTTTGTTTTCGATGCCCTCTGACACAGTAAGTGACCTTTCTCTACCCAGACAATGCTTCACTGTATACCAGCTCATACAACGAGAAGAAGTTCGCACGGGCACGCCAGCACGATCTTCAGAATCCCTGTGGGTAAACACAATGACCCTGCCGGCTTTTGAGACCAGACGCCAAGAACTTATTCTTTCCCTGATACTATTGTTCCTCCTAATGTCTTTGACATTGGAATTCGATTGAGAAAAAACGAGAGAGCGAGGGGGGATGCTGGTGGCGTTTGACAATTTGTTAAGGAGTGAGTATCAAAAACTACTTACTACAGAAGTAGAAATTTCAGAGGGTAGCTCTAAACCCAACTGTTCCAGTAGGATACCCGCTTTACGAGGGGAGGAGGGGGGATCTTAAAAGCCTCACAGTTCAGTTGGGTCTTAAGAGTCTCACAGGTGGGTCAGGTGCAGAGGCTCACGCCTGTAAAACCAGCACTTTGGGAGGCCGAGGAGGGTGGATCACCTGAGGTCAGGAGTTCAAGACCAGCCTGACCAACACGGTGAAACCCCGTCTCTACTAAAAATACAAAAATTAGCCAGGCGTGGTGGCGGGCGCCTGTAGTCCCAGCTACTCAGGAGGCTGAGGCAGAAGAATTGCTTGAACCTGGGAGGCCGAGGTTGCAGTGAGCCAAGATTGCACCATTGCACTCCAGCCTGGGCGACAGAGCAAGACTCCGTCTTTAAAAAAAAAAAGAGTCTCACAGTTCATCAGGGTTCTTGCACGAGACGATGAGGATAAGGGTAGGTGAGCACGCGGAAAGGGTGAGAACAGGTCATTTGTGTTGGAGAAAAGAAGGAAGACAGAAAAGCCGGAAGACCGCCTGGGAAGTCAACCTGCCCCAGCAGATACAAAACTACAGCCAGCAGAAGCCGTCATAGACCCCTGACCTGTGCACAGCTTTTTCCATCCTTTATTTAAATAGAACGCTGCCTTTGAAAAAAAGTTTTAATAAACATGAAAATCATAAATCCTTATTTACGTAAATAATATATCCTGGTCTTATTCTTAGAACCACTGATTTTTCACGGCTCATTAAGAAAGCTGGGCGCAGTGGCTCACACGCCTGTCATCCCAGCACTTAGGTGGGCAGATCACGAGGCCAGGAATTCGAGACCAGCCTGACCAACACGGTGAAACCCCGTCTCTACTAAAATACAAAAAAATTAGCCAGGCGTGGTGGCGGGCACTTGTAGTCCCAGCGACTCGGGAGGCTGAGGCAGGAGAATCGCTTGAACCCGGGAGGTGGAGGTTACGGTGAGCCGAGATCGCGCCACTGCACTCCAGCCTGGGTAACAGAGCAAGACTCCGTCTCAAAATAAATAAACAGAAATAAATACACATAAAGAACTTGGTCCTCAGTCAGTCGGTGGCAGGATAGAATCTCCAGGGGCCCCTCTTTTCTTACCCGGTCATGAAAATTTAGCCATCAGAGAGGGGTCAGAACGGCCGACTTCTCACACGCCTGGAAGGCTGAGAATACCTTTATGCTTGTTTTCCCTCCTCCTCAGCGAGTATGCCCATTGCTACTTTCTAAGTGTCTTGGAGATGTTTATATTACAGTTTTGCATTTTGTGACAAGTTCCGTAGAGTCTGCTTTTGGCCAGGAGCCTGGTAACCTACCTTCCTCACACGACGTCTCAGGCCTGTTCACAGCCACTGAGTCCACACCGTGTTTTAAACACCCGGCATTGAGTAGAAGCTCAGCCGTGGAAAGCAATTCTTTTCCTCACGGCTCTGCCCTCCAGTGACACACAAGGCAGATTTCATGTGCAAGACACATGGATTTCCGCAAGATACAATTAATACTGTGTCACCTTCTGCTCTGAAAGTTGCCTTTGTTGATTGCACTGCAAAATTGAAAGTTGGCAAGGTGAGAAGTAGTTTCCTGTGACAATACATTGTGATTTTTTTTTTTCCTGTAAGAAATTTAAGATGACAGCCAGGCGTGGTGGATCCTGCCTGTCATCCCAGCACTTTGGGAGGCCGAGGCGGGTGGATCACCTGAGGTGGGGAGTTCAAGACCAGCCTGGCCAACATGGTGAAACCCCATCTCTATCAAAAATATAAAGACTTACCTGGGTGTGGTGGCGTCATCCCAGCTACTCGGGAGGCTGAGGCAGGAGAATCGCTGGAACCCGGGAGGCGGAGGTTGCAGTGAGCTGAGATCGCACCACTGCACTCCAGCCTGGGCAACACAGCAAGACTCCACCTAAAAAAAAAAAAAAAATTCAGATGAGATGACGGCTAAAGTTTTAGGAACAAGGAGTGAGACGGCTATGGGGGAAATCCCACTGTTTAAATGTAGGGAAGAGGTGAAGAAAAGGGAGAGGAAGCAAGGAGCCCAGAAACACACAGCAAGCAGACACGCCCAAGTTCAGAAAGAGTCTGAAAAAGTTCACTTGCTTCGTTCCAAGAAAAACCCGAATGTACCTGGATTCAGAGAAGTCGTTTAGTCCATGATTTGATTTTTTTTTTTTTTTTTTTTTTTTTGAGACAGTGTCTTGCTCTGTCTCCCAGGCTGAAGTACAGTGGCGTGATCTCAGCTCACTACAACCTTTGCCTCCTGGGTTCAAGCAATTCTCCTGCCTCAGCCTCCCCAGTAGCTGGGATTACAGGCACCTGCCACCACAGCCGGCTAATTTTTGTATTTTTTGTAGAGATGGGGTTTCACCATGTTGGCCAGGCTGGTCTCGAACTCCTGACCTCAGGTGATCCACCTGCCTTGGTCCCCCAAAGTGCTGGGATTATAGGCATGAGCCACCAACCTGGCTAATTTTTGTATTTTTAGTAGACATGGGGTTTCAGCATGTTGGCCAGGCTGGTGTTGAACTCCTGACCTCAGGCGATCCACCCGCCTCAGCCTCCCAAAGTGCTGGGATGACAGGCGTGAGGCACCGCGCCCGGCCAGAGGCTGTGAGTTTCTGATGTGAATTTTTGTTTTGACTTCATATGCACCACGGACAAATGTATCCCCCTTTGATGACTGTAAATTCCTTCTCTAGTCATTTTCTTCTCAGATCTTAGCAAGCCTTTTTTTTTTTTTTTTTTTTTTTTTTTTTTTTTTTTTTGATGTTAACCCTTGTCTCTTTGAGCCAAATCAAATACATTAATTATTGGAGCCAGGAGAACAGTTATAAAAGGGTCTGGGACAAGGATTAACATTCTCCTTTTCTTGGCTGGTCTCTTTTGTCCTGAAATCTTTCTTTGACTCATTCATAGTAAAATACGTATTTTTCACACTCCTCCCTTCCTTTAGCAAACGCCAGAGGCTTCAATGCATTGAGAGCAGACGCTTCTCATTATTTGTAATTATCCCCTCAGCCGAATGCAAGAAGAGGGTCCCGTGGGTAAAGCAGGCTGTTGATGAAAACGCCAGCGTTTTTATCACCATCGATACCATCTCCGCTCTTTGCTCCACTCCCCCGACGATCCTGGCTTCCCCCAGCAGGATAATTACTGGGTTATTACACTTGAACCCTGGCTGCTCTCCACAAAAAAAATGTCTCCTGTCCTCCTGGCACATGGGCATTCTGATTTTAAACAGCCAGGGACGGCCCTCCTGGCTCATGGTTTCCGCTCTGCAGGATACCATTGTCATTTGCTAGCAGGGGAAATGTGGCCGTGCATCAGAGTCCAGACTCCAGGAACCCCAGATGCTCAGATTTGTGTTGAGGCTGCTCTGGGGACGTGACAGCACATTTTTTGTGTGGTTGTGGTTGACGGTTTTGTGCGTGATTTGCATCTCCCATCCTTTTTCTACCTGTGACTTCTCATCCAGGAGGTCATGGGAACGGACGCTGATGTCAGCATTTCGACTTTTTTTTTTTTTTTTTTAGTAAAAATGCATAGATTGGCCAGGTGTGGTAGCTCACGCCTGTAGTCCCAGCACTTGGGGAGGCTGAGGTGGGTGGATCCCTTGAGGTCAGGAGTTCGAGACCAGCCTGGGCAACATGCGGAAACCCCGTTTCTACTAAAAATACAAAAATTAACCGGTGATGGTGGCACACGCCTGTAATCTCAACACTTTATGAGGGCAAGGCAGGGAGATCACCTCAGGTCAGGAGTTCAAGACCAGCCTGGCCCACATCACAAAACCCCGTCTGCAGTAAAAATACAAAAGTTAGGCGGTGTGATGGTGGGTGTCTGTAACCCCAGGGACTTGGGAGGATGAGGCAGGGGAATCGCTTGAATCCAGGAGGCAGAGGTTGCAGTGAGCCAAGATCACACCACTGCACTCCAGCCTGGGCGACAGAGCGAGACTCTGTCTCAAAAAAGAAGAAATAAGCCAGGCTTGGTGGCTTATGCCTGTAATCCCAGCACTTTGGGAGGTCAAAGTGGATGGGTTACGAGGTCAGGAGTTCGAGACCAGCCTGACCAACATGGCAAAACCCTGTCTCTAGTAAAAATACAAAAATTAGCTGGACATGGTGGCGGGTGCCTGTAACCCCAGCTACTCAGGAGGCTGAGGCAGGAGAATCACTTGGACCCAGGAGGCAGAGGTTGCAGTGAGCCAAGATCATGTCACCATACTCCAGCCTGGGTGACAGAGCAAGACTCCGTCTCAAACTACAAGAAATAGGCCAGGCGCGGTGGCTCATGCCTGTAATCCAGCACTTCGGGAGGTCGAGGTGAGTGGATCATGAGATCAGTAGTTCAAGACCAGCCTGGCCAACGTGGCAAAACCCTGTCTGTAGTAAAAATACAAAAATTAGCCGGACATGGTGGTGGGTGCCTGTAGCCCCAGCTACTCAGGAGGCTGAAGCAGGAGAACCACTTGAACCCAGGAGGTGGAGGTTGCAGTGAGCCAAGATAACGCCACTGCACTCCAGCCTGGGCGACAGAATGAGAGACTCCGTCTCAAAAAAAGAAGAAATAAATACAATAGAAATAAAAAGAAAAATGCATGTGTCTTGATTATAAATGTCTGCATTTCATAGCTCACCTTAGCTGGGCTGTTTGCATTTGGTTGGTTTGTTGGAGATGCAGTTTTGCTCTTGTTGCCCAGGGTGGAGTGCAGTGGTCCGATCTAGGCTCACCGCAAGCCTCCACCTTCCAGGTTCAAGCGATTCTCCTGCCTCAGCCTCCCGAGTAACTGGGATGACAGGTGCCCACCACCACACCTGGCTAATTTTGTATTTTCAGTAGAGACGGGGTTTCTCCCTGTTGGTCAGGCTGGTCTGGAACTCCCGACCTCAGGTGATCCGCCGGTCTCGTCCTCCCACAGTGCTGGGATGACAGGCGTGAGCCACCGTGCCTGGCTGGGCTGTTTGCACTTTGAAGCCAAGGGCAGAGTTGACAGACGATGGAAAAGAACCTGGAGTTGGAAGCAGCCGTCTACAGAGAACATGACACACAAGGGCCCCTGCCATGGTGGCTCAGATGGCTACCGGGATCTCACAGGCCTTCAGGCTCTGCTCCATCCCTCGAAACTCTTCATCTGTCTTCTGCGACAGTCTGAGGACTTCCTGAGTTTTCCGTGGCTCCCCAGGGGACGTAAACCCCTGGGAGTCAAGCTTCCCTGATGGTATTTCTTTTTTGTGTCCTGTTGAGCTGCAAGGGGGTTTCTGTCTCTTCCTCTGTGTCTACAAAACAAGTAAGGAAATGCCTCAAAAACCATGCAGGACAAAGGAACCCAGAGGCCAAGCATCACACTCACAAAGGATGCATCAACACGGCAGGTGCATATCAAAGTGTGGGACACAGGAGCCAGGAACTAATCCTTTTCCAGCATCTCAACTTTTTTTTTTCTTTTTTTTGAGATGGAGTCTCACTCTGTCCCCCAGGCTAGAGTGCAGTGGCGCGATCTCTGCTCAATGCAAACTCCACCTCCTGGATTCACACCCTTCTCTTGCCTCAGCCTCCTGAGTAGCTGGGACTACAGGCGCCCACCATCACGCCCGGCCAATTTTTATTTGTATTTTTAGTAGAGACAGGGTTTCACTGTGTTAGCCAGGATGGTCTTGATCTCCTGACCTTGTGATCCACCTGCCCCTGTCTCCCAAAGTGCTGGGATTACAGGCATGAGCCACTGTGCCCGGCCTTTTTTTTTTTTTTTTTGAGACGGAGTCTCACTGTGTCACCCAGGCTGGAGTGCAGTGGCACAATCTCGGCTCATCGCAATTTCCACCTCCCAGGTTCAAGCGATTCTCCTGCCTCAGCCTCCCAAGTAGCTGAGATTACAGGCCTTCCACCACCACACCCGACTGATTTTATATTTTTAGTAAAGACGGGGTTTCTCCATGTTGGTCAGGTTGGTCTCAAACTCCTGGTCTCATGTGATCTGCCCCCGTTGGCCTCCAAAACTGCAGGAATTACAGGCATGAGCCATCGTACCAGGCCTGATTTCAACATTTTTAAATAATGTGTATGTTGGCCAGGAGCGGTGGATCACTCCCGTGATCCCAGCACTTTGGGAGACCAATGTGGGTGAATTGCCTGAGGTCAGTAGTTCAAGACCAACCTGGCCAACATGATGAAACCCCATCTCCACTAAAAATACAAAAATTAACCGGGAGTGGTGGCACATGCCTGTAATCTCAGCACTTTGGGAGGCCGAGGTGGTCACTTTAGGATCGCCTGAGGTCAGGTGTTGGAGATCAGTCTGGCCTACATGATGAAACTCCGTCTCTACTAAAAATACAAAAATTAGCCGGCTGTAGTGGCACGCACCTGTAATCCCAGCTACTCGGGAGGCTGAGGCAAGAGAATCGCTTGAACCTGGGAGGTGGAGGTTGCAGTGAGCCGAGATTGTGCCATTTCACTCCAGCCTGGGCAACAAGAGTGAAACTCAGTCTAAAAAAAAAATAATGCTTCTAATGGAAAATGGTTTTGTGGTTCCTCAAAAAGAAAGCATCCATATGACCCAGCAACTTCACTCCTAGGTACAGACCCCAAAGAATTAAAAACAGGAGCTCAAACAGGTACATGGTCCCACCAGCATTATTCACAATAGTCAAAAGGCAGAGATAGCCCAAGGGTCCATCCGTGCATGAATGGATAAACAGAATGTGGCCCATGCACACAGTGGAATATTATGCAGCCAGGAAAAAGAATGGAGCACTGGCAGGTGCTATGGTGTGGATGAGCCTTTGAAAAACTTCATGTTCAGGGAAAGATGCCAGATACACAAGCACACACGTTGTCTGCCTCAATATACATGATATGTCCAGAATAGGTAAATCCATAGACTCAAAGTGGCGTCATGGTTACCAGAGGATGAAAGAACGGGGAATGACGAGTAATTGCTCATGAGAATTGATCTCTCTTTGAGATAATGAAAATATTCTCAACCTAGACAGAGGTAGTGGTTGTACAACACTGTGAATGGACTAATTGCCCCCGAATTGTCCACTTCGAAACAGTTGATTTTAGGCTGTATGAATTTCACCTCAATAAAAGATATTTATTTTGTTTTGTTTTTTTTAATTATACTTTTAAGTTCTGGGGTACATGTGCAGAATGTGCAAGTTGGTTACATAGGTATACATGTGCTATAGTGGTTTGCTGCACCCATCAACGCGTCATTTGCATTAGGTATTTCTCCTAATGCTATCCCTTCCCCTGCCCCGCACCCCCTGACAGACCCCGGTGTGTGATGTTCCCCTTCCTGTGTCCATGTGTTCTCATTGTTCAACTCCCACTTACGAGTGAGAACATGTGGTGTTTGGTTTTCTGTTCTTGTGTTAGTTTGCTAAGAATGATGGTTTCCAGCTTCATCCATGTCCCTGCAAAGGACATGAACTCATCCTTTTTTATGGCCGCATAGTATTCCATGGTGTATACTCGTGGAATATACATCATCCCTGGTCATTAGAGAATTGCAAATCAAAACCACAATGAGATATACCATCTCATGCCCATTAGAATGGCGATCATTAAAAAGTCAGGAAACAACAAATGTTGAGAGGATGTGGAGAAATAGGAACGCTTTTACACTATTAGTGGGAGTGTAAATTGGTTCAACGATTGTGGAAGACAGTGTGGCGATTCCTCAAGGACCTAGAAGCAGAAATACCATTTGACCCAGCAGTCCCATTTGACCCAGTAATCCCATGACTGGGTATATACCCAAAGGATTATAAATCATTCTACTATAAAGACACATGCACACGTGTGTTTATTGCAGCACTGTTCACAATAGCAAAGACTTGGAACCAACCCAAATGCCCATCAATGATGGACTGGATAAAGAATAATTTTTTAAAAATAGTCTTTGAAAATGGAAAGAGAAGAGAGCAGAGGGTAGATACCAGGATGCCATCCACAGCAGAGCTCTGCCTGTGCAGATGCTGAGAAGAGACAGAACCTCAAACCCTGGGGCTCCTGGGTGTCCACAAAGCATTGGCTCTTGGTTTGTAACAAAACTAAGCATTCAGAAACATTTGCCATGATTTTCCTAAATTATGTTGACTCTGCTGGTACTTACTGAAAGGTATTTGAGGTCTGTGGGCTACGATCATCATAATAACAAATCGAGCTTGTGTGTTGCGTATCTTTACTCCGATTTTTCAGTGATTCAATTTCACTATGTTTACAAAAGAATTCATCTTCAATATATTGGAGGAAAAACGACAAAAACGAACACTGACAGTGGAAGAAGGCTTGGTTTCCATCACCTGTGTCTCAGGTCCCCCCGGAGAAAATTTTAAGTGCATGGATGGGAACTTTCTCTGTTTGGGGTTCCTGTAACTCTTTCCAAGCCTGAAATTATCATCATCACCATCATCACCGTCACCATCACTAGCATCTTTGCCATGGTCATCATCACCATCACCATCATTGCCATCAGCATCATCTTCACCATCATCATCCTCATCACCATCACCATCACCATCATCATTATCACCATCATAACCATTACCATCATCAGCATCACTAGCCTCTTTGCCACTACCATCATCACCATCACCGTTATTATTACCATCATCACTATCACCATCATTTTCACCATCATCACCGTCACCATCACTAGCATCTTTGCCATGGTCATCATCACCATCACCATCATTGCCATCAGCATCATCTTCACCATCATCATCCTCATCACCATCACCATCATCATTATCACCATCATAACCATTACCATCATCAGCATCACTAGCCTCTTTGCCACTACCATCATCACTATCACCATCATTTTCACCATCATCACCATCATCACCGTCACCATCACTAGCATCTTTGCCATGGTCATCATCACCATCACCATCATTGCCATCAGCATCATCTTCACCATCATCATCCTCATCACCATCACCATCACCATCATCACCATCATCATTATCACTGTCATAACCATCTTTATCACCATCATAACCATTACCATCATCACCATCACTAGCCTCTTTGCCACTACCATCATCACCATCACCGTTACTATTACCATCATCACCATCACCATCATCAACACCATCATCATTGCCATCACCATCACCATCACTAACTTCTTTGCCACTACCATCATCACCATCACCATCATCTTCACCATCGTCGTCCTCATCATCATCATCACCATCACCACCATCACCACCATCATCATTATCACCATGATTATCACCATCATCACCATCATTGCCATCAGCATCATCTTCACCATCATCATCCTCATCATCACCATCACCATCATCACCATCATCATTATCACCATCATAACCATTACCATCATCAGCATCACTAGCCTCTTTGCCACTACCATCATCACCATCACTATTACCATCATCACTATCACCATCATTATCTCATCGTCATCCTCATCATCGCCATCACCATCAGCACCATCGTCATTATCACCATCACCACCATCACCATCACTAACTTCTTTGCCACTACCATCATCACCATCATCCAAACCCTCTGTGTAAAAATGAATGAGAAAAATCATGACTCCCCCATGACACCCGTTGGCAGAGAAACCCACACAGAATCAGACTCAAACACGCTGTTTCTCCCTGTCTCTCTTTCTCTCTGATCCTCTCTCCCTACCTCCTTCTCTCTGTCTCTTTTCTCTCTTTCTCTCCCAGTCTCTCTCCCTTTCTGTCTGAGTCTCTTTCTCTCCTTCTGTCTCTCTTTGTCCCTGTTTCCCTCCCTCCTTCCCTCCATCTCTCTCTCCCTCACTGTCTCTCTCTCTCTCTCCCATTCTGTGTCTCTGAGACTCTTTCTCTCCCTCTTTTTCTCCTTTGCTTTCTGTCTCTCTTTCTGTGTCTCCTTCTCTCCATCTCTCCGTCTCTCGCTGTCCCTGTCTCTAC